>NW_028175883.1:0-10000 GCF_949987555.1 Borostomias antarcticus
TCCTCCCCCCTCCTCCACCTCCCCCCTCCTCAATCCTCCCTCCTCCTCCACCTCCCCCTCCTCCACCTCCCCCTCCTCAATCCTCCCTCCTCCTCCACCTCCCCCTCCTCAATCCTCCCTCCTCCTCCACCTCCCCCCTCCTCCACCTCCCTCCTCCTCCACCTCCCCCTCCTCCACCTCCCCCCTCCTCAATCCTCCCTCCTCCTCAATCCTCCCTCCTCCTCAATCCTCCCTCCTCCTCCACCTCCCCCCTCCTCAATCCTCCTCCTCCTCCACCTCCCCCCTCCTCAATCCTCCCCCCTCCTCAATCCTCCCTCCTCCTCCACCTCCCCCTCCTCAATCCTCCCTCCTCCTCCACCTCCCCCCTCCTCCACCTCCCTCCTCCTCCACCTCCCCCCTCCTCAATCATCCCTCCTCCTCCACCTCCCCCCTCCTCAATCCTCCCTCCTCCTCCCCCTCCCCCCTCCTCCACCTCCCTCCTCCTCCACCTCCCCCCTCCTCCACCTCCCCCCTCCTCAATCCTCCCTCCTCCTCAATCCTCCCTCCTCCTCAATCCTCCCTCCTCCTCCACCTCCCCCCTCCTCAATCCTCCCTCCTCCTCCACCTCCCCCCTCCTCAATCCTCCCTCCTCCTCCACCTCCCCCCTCCTCAATCCTCCCTCCTCCTCCCCCCTCCTCAATCCTCCCTCCAGGCAGATTTCCTCTCTATATTCTATGCAAACTGAGGCCATTTATCATGTGACAGAGACACACAGGCCGTGTATTTAGAGTGTTGCATCATGGGAAGAGCACATCTAACCCCTTCTAACAGACATCTCATGTGACAGAGGTGACAACATTACCTGAAATTAATCATCCATCTCCTCTCCCTCTTTCTCTCTCTATTATTCTCTCCCTCCCTCTCTTTCTCCTCACCTCTCTCTCCCTCTCTCTCTCTCCTCACCTCTCTATCTCCTCCTTCCCCTCCTTCCCTCTCTCAGAGAGCAGAGCGATGTTGCATATTGGGGAGTCCTGTGATATTAGTGATATTGTTTTGGTCGGGAGCTCTATCATATTAGAGTAATTGTTTTGGTAGTTGAGTAATCATTCAAATCTCGACAGGATTGGACAGACTATTTTTTTTTTATTCAATATCTCATTTTTCTTAATCAAGCCGTACTATCCATACACATTTCAGTCCTATTTGTGCTTATTTGAGTGAATTGCTCTCCCATATCCTAGTAATTCTCACTGGGGGAAAAATAATTTAAAGCATTTCAACACTGAATCCAAACTTGAACACCAACACAGCTAAATGGCCCTTCTTCTCCTGTAATGTTAAAATATCTGGGATTGACTGTGTAAAGATGGTGGACCTGGTGGAGTCAGGGCCTGACTGGGGGTGAGGGTGAGGGTGGGAGAGGAAGATGAGGGTGAGGGTGGGAGAGGAAGATGAGGGTGAGGGTGGGAGAGGAAGATGAGGGTGAGGGTGGGAGAGGAAGATGAGGGTGAGAGTGGGAGAGGAAGATGAGGGTGAGAGTGGGAGAGGAAGATGAGGGAGACATGAAGAGGGAGCAGGGGGGGGATGTTAGGAGAAGGAGAGGGTCAGTAGGAGACGAGTGAGGAAGAGGAGAAGGTAGAAGGGGAGGAGGGGGGAGTGAGATGAGGAAGAGGGCGACCCCAGCCCCTTCTGCCATCCCCCTTGGGCTGTCAGCTCGCATCCATCCCCTCTGCTTCCCTAATTGGCCGGTTCCCTGACCTACGTGGAACTGGGTTGAGCAGGACGTAGCAGAGGGGTGAGCTGTGAGTGATGGGGGTAGGGGTGGATTGTTATGATCATTAGTTATAGTGACATGACATGGGGGTGGGGGGGGGGGGTGGGGTCACACAACTCTGCCTCGCTGTCATGGTCCTCTGCTATAGTTCCTAATACTACACCACACAGCCTTGAGAGGAGAGTGTGTTCTGGCTGGTTGTGGGAGACTTGGAGCTCTTGTGAATGTCGAAAAACTTTTATCTGAACAGCATCATTTCATACACTGGAAAAAGAGTAACCGAAGTGTCAAGGGAGCCATGGAGCTGTTAATTAGTTTGGTTCAGCTGAGAGTTGAGGGCCAGACTTTTTATGCCAAATCTTCAATTAGCTTCCTAGGCTGTCATTTAGCCAGCAGCCTGGGGGTGAAACCATGGCACTAAAGACCATGAGAAAACAGTTAAACTACATTTCTGGCCAGAAAATGTCCATACTTGGCTACAGACAGTTTCCGTTTGTTAGCCAGTTCATTAATTTCATGTTGCTCTGATTATGCAATCTGCTCATGGAAGTTTGACTAAAGTTTTAAAAGAAAAACTACAGGTTTCTCAGAGCAAACTAGTTAGGCTAGCGTTAGGGCTAGCTTCCAGAGATCATGTAAAGATCATTTCCAGCAGCTGGGCTGGTTACCGGTGGAAGCTAGGTCAGAGCAATGGATGCTCAGCATGGTCCACAATCAATCAATCAATCAATCAAAGCTTTATTTGTATAGCGCATTTCATACCCAGAGGCAACACAATGCGCTTTACAGAGAACAAGGGAGGTGGGCATACGACCCACTCTCTACATATTCCAGAGGGAAGCAAAAAAACAGTAATCACCCGGGGGCCAGATAAGTGAGCTGTAAAAATTCTTCCCTGACCCCTCTCAACAAGGCGAGATACAGTATACAACAACCAGGCCCCTGAGTATCTGAACAATTCTTTCCAGAGGAGTGGAGACATACATACCCATCACACTACAGCCAGCGTTGCGGACCTGTGCCTGCACAGATTCCAAACCAACATGGGTAAATGTTCTTTTAAGTTTCATGGAGGAACGAGCTGGAATATGCTGCCACTGCAGATAAAGGGTACTGTACTAGTAGTAAACATATTTTTAAGAAAAAGGTTAAATCATGGCTTCTAGAAAATGCTAAAGCCTAAGAATTAATAACTAGTTAAAGTATTTTGTATTTTGCACCGATGTCTGTTTCTTTGTTGATATAAACATATTCTTTGTTTATATGTTTGAGACCAAGTCCACAATGGAAATAACTCCATGACTTTATTGTGTATTTATCCTAGACGTTTGTTTGGGAAAGATGTCTGTATTTGATGTCATGTATTTTAACTTAATGTCAAGTAAATCAAATCAAGTCAAAATAATTTCTACCAACTGCTCTGGGTACAGTTGTTATCTGCTCTGCTTGTAATCAGAAGAGGAGAAGAACATACTGTATGACATGTCTTCTGAGACATCTCCTAATCACGCTTTCTCTCTCTCTCTCTCTCTGTCTGTCTCTCTCTCTCTCTCTCTCTCTCTCTCTCTGTGAAGAACACAAGTCATTTGGAAACTCTAGTTTATCCTCCGCAGGGATTTTCATTCCTTTATCCACATAGTTGTTGTGTCTCTGTTTGTATCACAGCTAGCTTTTAGCTATTAGCTAACTCTTCCTTACAAAGAGAATTATGATCATGGATGAACTGATGAAACCTCCATGTTACATACACCTGTGACATTTACATGCAACCCCTGATTGCTTAAGTCATACTGTAGTGTGAAACCATCTATGGCTTCTCACTTGGCAGGCAGCTCAAGAAAGACCAGGACTTGCCCTTGGTGTAAAGTGAGTTCATGCCCAGGGTGCAGAATAAAAATGTGAATTTTGCCCACCTCCCTTGGTCTCTGTAAAGCACATTGTGTTGCCTCTGGGTATGAAATGCGCTATACAAATAAAGCTTTGATTGATTGATTGATCAATCAATCAAAGCGTTATTTGTATAGCGCATTTCATACCCAGAGGCAACACAATGCGATGATGAATGCATCGTTGTGCTGTGTGACATGATTTTAAAGATATTTTAAAGTTTTAAATTATGGTCCAGACAGTTCTGCTGACACAAACACATTTCTCATTTCTCATTTGTGTCCTCTTCTACCTCAGGCACACGTCCTCATAGTTTCATTTATCTTAGCTATTCGCCTTTATGCACAGTTTGTCCTTAGGGGAGTATAGTTTATTTCTTTCTTAAATTTTTTATGTGTTAGTTTGTCACCCTCTAGTAGTTGTAGAAAATGCTTGGTGCAGCTTCAAGCTAGATGAGGCCAACCTGTTCCTAATTTGTAGCAGTTACTGTCTTACTGTTTCTTCACCTTGTTTGCGTCTCTTCGTTTGACTCCTTTCTCTTCAAAACGCCCGGCCACGACCCAGTGCTTGACAGCAGCTGTAGGCTAATTTCACTTTGAACTATTCTGAACTTAGAACCATTTTGAACTTAGATTTATTTTGAAAATTGACCTAAGACATAGTAAATTATTTTACTCAACACCGACCCAGTGCTTCCCAGCAGCTGTAGGCTAATTTTGTTTGCTTTGTCATGGCTCTTGAGGTTGTGGAAGTTAAAGACATGTTTTCAATCAGTGCTTATAATGCGAGGAGCCGGGATTCGAACCGCCGACCCTACAATCGTTGGACGACCCGCTCTACCTCCTGAGCTAGACCAAGTTGTGCTCCAGCATGATGACACACAATGCAACTTCTGTGAATCAGCACTCAACCACTAGAGTCTAGAGCGAGTTCTACCGTCCATGCAATATGTCACACTGACATTTCTCTCTTCAGAGAACAGTGAGTTCAGCCAGCAGCGCATGGAGCAGAGCGGTCCTTTTAACTTCCTGATCTGCAGTAGCCGTCTGTAATAGATTTAGATCCGAGGTCTATTGATGTTAATGTCACCGCAACCTCTCCTCCTCAGTCACATCACAGGCGCCGAGAGAGGTGAGAGGACTTGGTCGCCTCTGCCCCTCTTAACTGGGGCTTTTCTGTGGCCAGGATTAATGTCAACCATTCCAGAGAAAAACAAATAAATTGTCGGTCATTAAAGTTTAATTCTGCCACATGAAAGACGCCACTGGCTGTCCGCAAATGACTGGTGATGTAGCCTATAATGGTGCCTCTCTGAAGTCTAAAAATAGGTTCCCTTATGTCTCTCCCTCCCTTTCTGCTTCCTCCTCTTCTTCTCCTCCATTAGTGTGACTGCCACCCATCTTCTGACGTCTACCAGATATGCCCCGACTCCCAGGGTTCGTCACAGTTGGCCCACCAGTAGTGACTGCTGCTGCTGATCTTTCTCTTTCTCTCTTTTCTCTCTACAACCATGAAGCCCTGCAGGAGAACTAGTGTGTGTGTGTGTGTGTGTGTGTGTGTGTGTGTGCCCCTCTCCCCTTTCGCCCATCCTCATCCTCATAGCCCCCTGCTGGTTTGCCTTGGGCTGTACGTGTCCCTAGGCCATAACCAGGGGCGGACTGGTCATCGGGAGCACCGGGAGTTTTCCCGGTCGACTGGTCTGCTAACTGGCCTGACACGCGGTGAACGACAATTGGACTCGGCTGTCAGCACCGTCAACAAAACGAAACTGACAGTGTTCTATCTCACCGTGTTGGCTCGTGGCCTGACTGGGGCTACATTTCCCGGCCTGAATTATTTCCCCAGTCCGCCCCTGGCTATAACCACCATATATAGCCAGGGCTCAGATTTGGTCTCCCCCAATTTTGACTCCATGGTTATGGCCCCCCTCCCACCCCCAATACACACACACACACACACACACACACACACACACACACACACACACACACACATTCTGTATACAAACTCTCATCCCAACTCCTGTACACTCAGAGATAAACCACACTCAAAACTCATACTGCTATAGACACGCACATTTCTGAACCCAACACACTCTATACAGTACACACACTGGGCGGCTGTGGCTCGTCCTATGACCGCATGTCGAAGTGTCCTTGGGCAAGACACTGAACCCCAAATTGCTCCCAATGACCAGGCTAGCACCTTGCATGGCAGCTGCTGCCATTGGTGTGTGAATGTGTGAATGAAAGGCTGTTGTAAAGCGCTTTGGATAAAATATAAGTGCAGCCCATTACCATTACCTTCACACTGCTCACCATTCCCTCTGCTCTCTCCAGAACTGGGGGTTTGGACTAGAAGGTTCTCTAATCCCCAAATGCTCCACTGACCTTCCTTAAACCCTTTCTAGTTTTTACCATATCATATAACACAGGAGTCTAGACTAACAGTCCCCTTAGAGGGCTGAGTGTGTGTGTGTGTGTGTGTGTGTGTGTGTGTGTGTGTGTGTGTGTGTGTGTGTGTGTGCGTGTGTGTGTGTGTGTGTGTGAGAGAGAGAGAGAGAGAGAGGAGAGAGAGAGAGAGAGAGAGAGAGAGTTTTTAATCTCCGACAGCACACAAACCTGCTACCCGGAAAAACGTACAGTAGAAAGGATTGAGCCCTCAGGAGTGTGTTGGTCTGATTGTGCACAGCTGTGTGTGTGTGTGTGTGTGTGTGTGGGTGTGTGTGTGTGTGTGTGTGTGTGTGTGTGTGTGTGTGCTTGGCTGCTTCCATCTCTCCTAGGACAACAACAGGTCCAAAATTAATCTCAGGAGACACAAACTAACGAGATCTCTTTCACTTTGTTGCACAGCCAGCACAAACAAGCACATACTCTTCTCCTCTCTCCTCCTCTCCACTTCTCCTCTCCTCTCCTCTCTCTCCACTCCACTCTCCTCCTCTCCTTTCTCCTCACGAGTGTGTGTGTGTGTGTGTGTGAGAGAGAGAGAGAGAGAGAGAGAGACTGAATCAGCTTGAATGAGACGGTGTTAGCGCTGGTGAGAGACTGACCTGGTTTCTGGGGGAAGCCTACGGAGGCCTAGATCGATGGGCTCTGCTCTAGTAGTATACACACACACACACACACACACACACACACACACACACTCACACGCACACTCACACACACACACACACACACTCACACACACTCATATACACACACACACACACACTCACACACACAAACACTCACACACTCACACACACACACACACAGAGGCAGAACAAGATACAGAAATGGACACCGACAGACACAGACAGTCACAGAGATGAACACAGACAGATATACAGGCACAGACAGGCAGAGAAAGACTGACAGACATGCAGACAGACAGACAGACAGACAGACAGACAGACAGACAGACAGACAGACAGACAGACAGACAGACAGACAGCAGGCAGACATATTTTGCTTTAATGGTGCAAAGATATGGACCCTATACGCAGGAATGCCACAGGACACAGTGATGCTGTTTTCAAGGTACAAGCTTGTTAATAATAATAATAATAGTAATAGTAATAGTAATAATAATAATAACAATACTACTACTAATAATAATAACAGTATAATTATTGTTGTTATTACTATGATTAATAATAATAATTCTAACAATAATAATAATAATAATAATAATACATAAAATAATAATAACAAGCCAACAACACTTGTTCCACAACTTCGTGTCATATTGCATCATTCCCCAGTCCCCAAAGTTGGCATGGTGGAGATACAGTACCAAGCCAGAAGAAATTAATAATGCAGAGGCCCCTCAGAAGGCATGGCTGTGCTGACAGAGAGCTCAGTAGTCTGTGTGCTCTGTGTGGAGGCTGGATGATCATGCTATGGTGTATGATTGGGTGGGAAACATCAATTGGCAAGGGCATCTCAGGCTATGATTAGCACACACACACACACACACACACACACACACACACACACACACACACACACACACACACACATACATGTACAGTACAGTACACACAAACACACGATATGAACTAAACCTGGTTTTTCCAGCATACATTATTTATCATCTTCATATGTCCTTATCTGGGGCAATTTGCTGTTCATCGACCATTTTTGTAGCACATAGGATCAGGTATGGTTTCATTATAGTATAATCAAAATTAGTTTTGGACACCAACATAGCCTGGCCTATTGAAACGGTCTGAGAAATTGATTGTGAAGATTCTGTTTGTGATAAGACTGAAAATGATTACGAGCCACAGTCCTCCAGATGTTAACATCTTCCATGTCCTGTGGAGTAAGTAGCATCTGTCTATCCATCTTATTCCAGTGACACAGCCATCTGATAACACGAGATGGCTGCTGTATTTCTGGCACATATTTATTATCCTCTCATCTCATATTCAATGCTTTGTTACCACTTGTGAGGGTATTGTTATACTGTAGCATTTTAACAAAAGCATCCTCTAACTTTACCCAAGAAGCAAATTGCAAATCAGTGTTCTCCATAGTGTGCTTCTGATTTTACCTTTGCATGGTTTGTTTTTACAATCGTTATAATTAGGAAGTTATAGAGATTTCTGTGTGAAAGCAGGCGTATTACTATTAATACAATTACTATTAATACACATATAGCAAAAAAATATTTTAAAAAGTATGAATGGTAGGAAATCTACATGAGTATAAAGTATGAAAGGTATAAATGGTATATAATGCATCAATAAGCTTGTCATTGTGAGTGCTTAAAGTTTGATTGTAGTATCTAGCTGAAAAGTTATCAAGTAGGGATTGAAAGTAAATCTCCCATTGACGACCATACAATTCTTTAAATCTAATAGCTCAAAAAGATTTAAATTGTATCAACATGAGTGTAATGCTTCCTTATCATTGCAATATAATTGCTGTTTATTGCACTTCTGGTTGGACGCACATACTTTTGTTGCTCTCTTGCTGTGTAATGCTCTTTATTGCTGTGTAATGACAATAAAGTGAATCTAATCTAATCTAAAGATGTAATAAATGTGTCCTTCTGAGTATTTCACGCTCTGAGTGGAGTATTTAGAGCGAGTAATAACTGAAGCAATATCTCCCAAAGACATCCACTGAGTTGAGTCAAAATGGGTTCTCATGCAAATATGCGGGCAAGGCTCCCAGCACTTTAAATGCTAATGGATCTCATTTTGAATTTCAAGACCCCATAGCATTAAAAGTATAACCACGGGCTGCACAAAGCGTGGGAGGTACTGTAGAGGTTCCTGGCAGTGTGCTGAAGTGTCCTTGCAAGACACTGAACCCCAAAATGAGGTGAGAGGGGCTTGTACGACTAGAGAGTGACTGTTGCTCTACCAAAATTAGCCTGCACATAGCAGTAAAAAAATATAAAGCCAATTCACAAGTCATTCACAACAGTTTTTGATTTACACCATGCTACATTAGGATATGTGTAAATGAGTTTTTTTGAAATACCAGTGAGATCCTGCAGGTAAGATTACTACTCCCAAGGGCTCCCTACTGTAAAATCTCTACTGTAAACACTAGGCTTTAAACTAGGATCTCTACTGTAAACACTAGGCTTTAAACTAGGAACTCTACTGTAAACACTAGGCTTTAAACTAGGATCTCTACTGTAAACACTAGGCTTTAAACTAGGAACTCTACTGTAAACACTAGGCTTTAAACTAGGAACTCTACTGTAAACACTAGGCTTTAAACTAGGAACTCTACTGTAAAAACTAGGCTTTAAACTAGGATCTCTACTGTAAAAACTAGGCTTTGAACTAGGATCTCTACTGTCACTCCTGTCCCCTCTGTCTCTCCCTACACAGATAGAGGGACAGCTCTCTCCCCTGTCTCTCCCTACACAGATAGAGCGACAGCTCTCTCCCCTGTCTCTCCCTACACAGATAGAGCGACAGCTCTCCCCTGTCTCTCCCTACACAGATAGAGCGACAGCTCTCCCCTCTGTCTCTCCCTACACAGATAGAGCGACAGCCCTCTCTCTGTCTCTCCCTACACAGATAGAGCGCAGCTCTCCCCTCTGTCTCTCCCTACACAGATAGAGCGACAGCTCTCCCCTCTGTCTCTCCCTACACAGATAGAGCGACAGCCACACACAGACCAGCGCAGACCAGAAACAGTGAGATCCATCAACCCAAAACCATTACAGTTATTGACCAGAAATAGAAAAGGAGTGATTGTGTGAAAGAGAGTGAGAGAGGTGGATGAAGGAGGGATTTTGGTTTAAATTGGAAGTGTTTCTGCTACTGTAAAGGAAAGAGTGAGCCCTGAGTAGCAGATGGGTGCGTGCCTGGGTGCATGCCAATCAAAGAAGTAATATTAATTACTAAGA
>NW_028175883.1:15000-25000 GCF_949987555.1 Borostomias antarcticus
GGGGAGGCTACGGTGAATCCAGTTCGCCCACCAGATTGGCAGCAGAGAGAAATATCATGGTCCAGCTCCCTCTCAACACAACACACACAAATGGGACTTCTGTACAAAACGCACAGACACAAACCATGGCTCCGTGCGTCAGGGGCCCGGTGGACATTGCAACAGTGCCACCTGCTGGATTTTTTGGGGAAAAACACACACTCAAATCAACCTGTTGATTTCCCTGACATCCAAGTGATTATTGGATTTCTGGAGGTTGGATTCTCTCTGGCTATCCTTATTCTATTTTCAGATGTTCAGCGAATCCATTGATTGATTGAGATTCTCACAGTAACAAAATTGATGTTGTATCTGCAGTCAGATGGACCGAATATTGAATGTGTCAACTCACAGTCCAATCAAAATGCAATTACCGCAGATATTATAATTGCAGTATGTCCCTGATGTAATTACTCTTTTGTGAAGAGGGCTAATCATTAGTCACTAATGAATATAGGCATGTAGCTCAGGAGAAAGAACTGCATATACAGCCTGATTATATCCACAACCATAGTTTTGAGTATATGTGACATTGACTCACTTGTGTCAGCACTGCGCCATAGTGTCCCAAGATGTCCAGCAGATGGCGGCAGAGTGCACCGTACTTGGATTTTGTGGACTGATTTGGGCTTGGCTCACCCTAAGTGGGTTCACCTGTTTGGTTGCTGATTGCATGCACCTGTATTTAAGAGGTGTCTGTGTTTTGCCATGCATTCGAGCCTCATATGTTTCTAGGAGACTCCTGTACCTTTGTTACCCTTTGTGGGACCTTCTTTTGGATTAAAGCAAGTTTGTTTTTGGCTCCTATGCTCAGCGTCCTGTACTTAAACTCAGTACTCTTAAGTTAGCATCGTGACAGTAGGCTCGAATCATCAACATGAGTTTAACAGGCGCTGAAGGAGCGGACATCAGCCTATCCCAAGTGCTCGGAGCTTTGAAGACCCAAGGATCCTCAATCCAGCAGATCCAGACCTGGATAACACAGCAAATGCATCAACAGAACCCCCCAGGCGGCAAGACATTCCTTCAGAAACCGGAGCGGTATGATGGCATCCCAGAGACCTGTCAGGGATTTTTGACTCAATGTGACCTGTTTTTTGTTATGCAGCCAGATCAGTTCCCCTCAGAAAGAGCTAAGGTCGCTTTTATGATTTCTCTGCTCTCAGGTAAAGCTCTAGTGTGGGCTACTGCCCTGTGGGAGGCTAGTTCCCCACTTTGTGCTAATGCAGCAGAGTTCTCTAAAGCACTACGCCAGGTTTTCAACCATCCTGTGAGTGGCAGAGAAGCAGCACGCCGCATCAGCACGCTCCGCCAAGGGGCCAGAGCCGTTTCTGAGTATGCTATAGAATTCCGCACCTTGGCAGCTGAGAGTAAATGGAACAATGAAGCACTTTTGACCACTTTTTATAACGGCCTGTCTGAGGCGGTCAAAGATGATTTGGCTAGTCGGGAGTGGGGTGCCACTTTAGATGAGCTCATTACCACCTCTATCTGCCTCGATCAGCGCATACGCGAAAGGAGGCGTGAGCGCAGGCTTCCCAACTCCGCACAGCCCCAAGTGTGTTCGCCACAGAGCGCGTCAGCTCCCGCTGCTCAGCCCACTCAAGCGGAGGCTATGGAGATAGGCAGGTACCGCATCACACCTGCTGAAAGGGAGCGTCGCCGCAGAGAGAGATGCTGTCTTTACTGCGGTGAGGCTGGTCATTACAGAGACCGATGCCCCCAGCTGCAGGGAAACGAAAACGCTCATTAGGGGAAGGGGACAGCTTAGTGAGCAGTTTGGTCCGATCTCAGTCCCCCAACCCAGCTAAGCGCCTATCCCTGAGTGCTCAACTCACCTGGACCCCAGAGAACCCTGAGAACATCCCAATCACTGTGCTGATCGATTCCGGTTCAGAGGAGAATCTGATGAACTCTGCTCTGGTCACACGCCTCGGTCTACCGGTCATGGCTCTTCCCAATCCTGTGAGAATACAGGCACTCGACGGACGACCCCTAGGCTCCGGTAAGATCAACTACATGACGCGCCCCTTATCGCTACAGATTGGTTCACATAAAGAGACTATCTCTTTGGCTTTAGTCGAATCCCACCATGACATGGTGGTACTAGGGTTTCCCTGGCTCCAGAAGCACAACCCCCTAATCAATTGGTCCACTGGGGCAATTTTGTCATGGAGCTCAGAGTGTGTTTCAGCCAATCATTTTACACCTGTGATGGAGTGTTCCGCTGCCTGTTCATCTCCTGAGCTCACTTCAGTCCCTGCCGAGTATCATGACTTAGCTGAAGTGTTTAGTAAGACTAGAGCTACAGAACTACCCCCTCACAGATCTTATGACTGTGCCATTGACCTGTTGCCTAACACTATTCCCCCCCGGGGACGACTGTACCCTCTCTCCGTCCCAGAGACTCAGGCCATGGAGGATTACATTAGTGAGTCCCTTACCAATGGGCTTATTAAGCCCTCGACCTCACCCGTGTCAGCAGGATTCTTCTTTGTACCCAAGAAAGATGGTGGTCTACGACCATGCATAGACTACCGAGCACTGAACAACATCACAGTGAAAAACAAATATCCGTTGCCACTCATGTCTTCTGCTTTTGACCTCCTTGGAGGAGCTACAGTGTTCACCAAACTAGACCTGCGGAACGCTTACCATTTGGTCCGCATCAGAGAGAATGATGAGTGGAAGACTGCATTTAGCACCCCTAGTGGACATTATGAATACTATGTGATGCCGTTTGGTCTGACTAATGCACCCGCTGTGTTCCAAGCCTTTTTAAACGACGTGCTCAGAGACTTCCTCAACCGCAGTGTGTTTGTTTACCTCGATGATGTGCTCATCTTCTCCAAGTCCCTTACAGAACATCGTCAGCACGTCCGGCAGGTCCTACAGCGGTTACTGGACAATCAGCTGTTTGTCAAACTAGAGAAGTGTGAGTTCCATGTTACACGCACCTCCTTTTTGGGGTATGTCATCTCCCCTGACGGTGTGATCATGGACCAATCCAGGGTGCAAGCAGTACTGGACTGGCCGGTTCCTACCACTCTCAAACAGGTACAACGTTTTGTGGGATTTGCTAACTTCTATCGTCGTTTCATCCGAGGTTTCAGCTCCATTGTAGCACCCATCACAGCAGTGACCCGTGGAGCACCGACCAAACTCAGATGGACCCCAGAGGCACAAGCGGCATTCGAGCACCTCAAGGCTCAGTTCACGTCGGCTCCCCTGCTGAGGCATCCTGACCCTACCCTACCGTTTGTATTGGAGGTGGACGCGTCCGGTTCTGGAGTTGGAGCCGTGCTTTCCCAGAAGTCAGGTATGGACAATAAGACTCACCCGTGTGCCTTTTTCTCTCGCAAGCTCAGTGACGCTGAAAGGAACTACGACGCCGGTGACAGGGAGCTGTTGGCCATCCTACGGGCGCTTGAGGAATGGAGACACTGGCTAGAAGGAGCACGCCACCCATTCACTGTCATCACGGATCATAAAAACCTCCAGTACATCCGTGGAGCCAAACGCCTGAACCCCCGACAAGCCAGGTGGGCTCTGTTTTTCACCCGATTCAGGTTTATCATCACGTTTCGCCCCGGAACCAAGAACGCCAAGGCTGATGCCTTATCACGACAGTATGACATTGATGTTACTGACCCTGTCCCCGAGTGCATCATTCCCCCCAGCTGTGTGGTGGGACAGGTGACGCTTGCCCTGGAGGACGCCATCCGGCGTGCGCAAGAGGAGGATCCGGGTCCTGGTGGAGTACCCCTGGGCCATCTGTATGTCCCACTCAACGCCCGCTCTGATGTTCTACAGTGGGGGCATGACTCACCAGTGACGGGGCATCCGGGGACTGCCCGCACGGTAGAGCTAGTTAGCCGCCACTTTTGGTGGCCGCGCATGAGAAGCGACATTGAGGAATATGTCCACGCATGTACAGTCTGTGCTACACAGAAGTCAGGGAACCAAGCCCCGGCAGGCCTGCTTCACCCCCTGCCGGTCCCATATCGACCATGGTCCCACATTTCGATGGATTTCATCACAGGCCTACCACCTTCTGATGGCAACACTGTGATTTTTGTAATCGTGGACCGGTTCTCTAAAGCTGCCCACTTTGTCCCTTTACCTAAGCTGCCTTCAGCGAAGGAAACCGCCGATGTGGTGGTCCGGGAGGTGGTGCGTTACCATGGCATCCCAAGTGACATTGTCTCTGATAGAGGCCCCCAATTCATGTCCAAGTATTGGTGTGCATTTTGGTCCTTGTTTGAAACATCTGTCAGTCTTTCTTCAGGCTATCATCCCGAGAGTAATGGACAGACGGAACGTGTGAACCAGGAACTGGAGAAATACTTGCGCTGTATGGTCTCATCCAATCCGGGTGCCTGGAGTCGGAAGCTGGTGTGGGCTGAAATCGCCCACAACCAACTGAGTGGGTCATCCACCGGTATGTCCCCTTTTGAGGTTCAGTATGGATTTGTCCCACCGTTTTTTCCCTCTCAACAGTCCGAGTCTGCGGTCCCCTCTGCGGATGCTGCTGTGGCCAGGTGCCGCCAGGCCTGGAAAAAGGCCCGTGCTGCGCTTACGCGCACCACCGAACGCCATCGAATCCAGGCCAATCGCAGGAGACGGCCTACCCCGACGTTCCGCCCTGGACAGAAAGTGTGGCTCTCCACCAAGAACCTGCCTCTGCGCACAGCCACCAAGTTCACTCCCCGGTTCATCGGCCCGTTTCCTGTGGAGAGGAGGGTTAACCCGGTGGCTTACAAACTCAAACTTCCTAGGACTCTCCGGGTGAGACCGGTGTTCCATGTCTCCTTATTGAAACCTCTATTCTCCTCACCCTTGTCCAGGCCTGCCCCGCTGCCGCCCCCTCCGCGGGTCATCGCTGGTGGCCCGGTCTACACCGTCCGGAGGCTGCTGGATTCCCGGCGGTGGGGGCGGGGCCTCCAGTACCTGATAGACTGGGAGGGCTACGGCCCGGAGGAGCGCTCATGGGTGCCCTCCCGGCACGTCCTGGATCCTGGCCTCATCCGCGCCTTTCACCGCGCCCACCCTCTCAAACCTGGCCCACCTGGAGGTGGTCGTCGGGAGGGGGGCACTGTCAGCACTGCGCCATAGTGTCCCAAGATGTCCAGCAGATGGCGGCAGAGTGCACCGTACTTGGATTTTGTGGACTGATTTGGGCTTGGCTCACCCTAAGTGGGTTCACCTGTTTGGTTGCTGATTGCATGCACCTGTATTTAAGAGGTGTCTGTGTTTTGCCATGCATTCGAGCCTCATATGTTTCTAGGAGACTCCTGTACCTTTGTTACCCTTTGTGGGACCTTCTTTTGGATTAAAGCAAGTTTGTTTTTGGCTCCTATGCTCAGCGTCCTGTACTTAAACTCAGTACTCTTAAGTTAGCATCGTGACAACTTGAGCCTAACACCAAATATTCAGTGTTGTTTTTGTATCTGATTTCAGTGTCATAGCTAGAGTATAGAGCAGGAGAACCCTCTGAAAAAAGGTTACATACCTGTTACAGGTTACATACCCCCTGAAAAAAGTCTACATACCTGTAAAGATATATGGACTGTCCCCAAACTGTTCCCACAAAATTGGAAGCATAGAATTGTCCAAAATGTCTTGGTAAGCTGAAGCATTAACATTTTGAACAATTCTATGCTTCCAACGTTGTGGGAACAGTTTGGGGTGCAGAAAATAAGTTCCATAAAGGCAATGCCTCCCTGCTTGACCCTCAGCATCAAGGGTTGGATTGGGGGTAAGTCTTTGTGATATACTAGTGTCCAGGGGGTGTAGTGTACTTGTACATCAAGCTGCCTCACACTAAGGAATCAGGAGAGAGACTCCTGCCCTATGGGCCACTAGGCTCAAGAACCATAGGTTCTCAAGGCCACTTACTTACTTACCTGTATAGAACCCTTTTTTAGGCAAAGGTTCTATATAGTACCCTTTCCATGTGAGAAATAACTCTTCAAGGTTCCAAAAAGCACCTTACGGGTTCTATCTGGAGTGTAGGGTTCTATATAGAACCTTTTTTCAGAGGGTTCTTCTATTCTTAGGGTTCTTCTGCTGTTAAAAATGATTCTACATTGCCGATACTACTGTAGTTCTATATTTCTAATTTTAGCTGACCTGAAGGACATGATGAATTCTCACAGTGAGATGGGCTGACAGTGCATGTATTAGTGAGGGTTATAATGAGCAGGGGTTCTGGGGTTGAGTGGGAGAAAGAGACAGCCATGGAGCACCTGTCCCCATGTGAAGAAGCCTATACCTACCTACCCCTGCCCTACTCTGTCCTACCCAACCCTATACCCTGCAAGCCTATACCTACCTACCCCTGCCCTACTCTGTCCTACCCAACCCTATACCCTGCAAGCCTATACCTACCTACCCCTGCCCTACTCTATCCTACCCCTGCCCTACTCTATCCTACCCAACCCTATACCCTGCAAGCCTATACCGCCCCCGTGCCCCACCCTACCCCACTTTCCTACCCAACCCCTACCGTAGCCTACCTGTCTGTCTCTGGTGCAGAGTGTCAGTGTGTCTGTCTGTGGCAATGTGTGTGTGTGTGTGTGTGTGTGTGTGTGTGTGTATGTGTGTGTGTCTGTGGCAGTGTGTCTGTGTGTGTGTGTGTGTGTGTGTGTGTGTGTGTGTGTGTGTCTCCAGGGGAGATTCAACAGCAGGACAACTTCTGCAGGAGACTCTCTCTTCTTGAGCCTGCAGATAATTAGATTCCTCAGCACACACACACACACACACACACACACACACACACTGACACACACACACACACACACTGGCACATTCACACACACACACGCACACACACTGCCACACACACACACACACACACACACACACACACACACACACACACTGGCACATTCACACACACACACACACACAGCATCTCAATGGCTCGGTGGTCTGTGGAGCTGAACAATGGAGAGAGGAGAGGAGAGAGGAGAGGAAAGGCGAGGAGATGAGAGGAGAGGAGAGGAGAGAAGGGAGAGGAGAAGGGAGGAGAGAGGAGAGGAGAAGGGAGGAGAGAGGAGAGGAGAGGAGAGGAGAGAAGAGAGGGGAGGAGAGGAGAGGGGGGGGGGGAGGAGAGGAGAGAGGAGAGGAGAAAGGAGGAGAGGAGAGAAGAGAGGGGAGGAGAGGAGAGAGGGGAGGAGAGAGAGGAGAGAGGGGAGGAGAGAGAGGGGAGGGAGGGGAGGAGAGAGAGGGGAGGAGAGAGGGGAGGAGAGAGAGGGGAGGGAGGGGTAATAAGGAGGAGATGAAAGGTCCTATTTTTAGAGCCATTAGAAACTGATATCCTGTCATTAATCAGTACAGCACCCTGTAGTCTCCCCCTGGGTGGGTGAAGATGTCGCGTTTAACATAAAATCCTTTTCAGGCTGACAAATCCAAATTGTATATTGATGATCCCTCTATATGTAGATTTGTGGGCGGGGAGGACATCAATGGCTGAGGCTCCAAAGCTGAGGCTTCTCTTCGCTTCTCTTCAGCTTCAGTCTCAGCCAGCTGAAAGTTTCTAGGAGGAGATTTCTGGGCTAGCTGATCTTATACAGTACACTGTAGGGCACCTGTTGGTCGCAGGCCAAACAGCTAGCTACGTAGCTAGCTACGATTGGCTAAGCCATGAAGGAGCGAGCCCTGTGGGGAATAGCTCCACGAAATCAAACTGTGTCTTCTGAAGGAAGAGAGACTCAGTGTTCAGGAGAGACAGCGAGACAGACAACTCTGTCCTTAGCGAGACAGACAACTCTGTCCTTCTTTTGAGTTTATTATAATCTCTTAATGTTCCTTTTCCTTTCTTCACTAGTTTTTTTTAGAAGATTATGGCAATTATGAAGGCACTTATGTACAGCCTTTCACAATGCAGACAAATAAAGGACATTTTAAGTGCCCTATTTATGTAGCTTTGTGCTCTTCAAAGAGAACGGAAGGTCTCCCATAATTACAGAATATATTCACATCAAATGAATTCATCTTTCAAACTGATATTGGTCAGTGTTGCCGCTGAATAAGAACAACAATAAAAGTATAATATACTTTAAATATATAAATATTATTTCAGTGAGGCAGGCCAGGACGTGCTCAGAGGGAGAGGCTGAGAGGCTAGGAGGGTGGGAGGCTGGGAGAGGTTGGGAGACTGAGAGAGGGGGGAGGCTCAAGATGAGAGGCTATGCGGGTGAGAGGCTGATAAGAGAGTGGGAGGATGAAAGAGGGTTGGAGGCTGGGAAAGGGTGGGAGGCTAGGAGAGGCTGAGAGGCTAAGAGAGACTTAGAGGCTGCTTGAGAGGCTGAGCTGGTCTCCCTCTTAGATCTCTCTCCTCCTGAACTGCCACCGGTGAGACCCGCGCCAGAGCTCCTGGACAAGGTGTTCCCTGTCAGGCACTTCCCTGGACGCCTCAGTGATTCATTGGCCACTGGGGTCCTCTGGGGTCTATTACTCATGCTCTAACTGACACGGAATTACTGGCAGTGGCTCAGATCAACAACATGCCCAGACACAGACTGATCACACTATTTACTGAGGAGAGAGAGAGAGAGAGAGAGAGAGAGAGGAGAGAGAGAGAGAGAGAGAGAGAGAGAGAGAGAGGGAGAGAGAGAGAGAGAGAGGGAGAGAGAGAGAGAGAGGGAGAGAGAGAGAGGGAGAGAGAGAGAGAGAGAGAGAGTGTGAAATAGATGGATAAGAAAGTAAAGATAGAGAGGAGCTGATGCGAGAGAGAGAGAGAGAGAGAGAGAGGGAGAGGGAGAGAGAGAGAGAGAGAGGCATCTGAGACCATTTAAATCTCCTGCTGTTCTGCCACCAGTGTTATCTTGACTGCTCAATTCTGCAATAATCTAGAGGATTAGATAATCCACAGGACTAGAGTTGTCTTCAGTCAATCAGCACAATCCCTCCACCTGTTAACGAATCAGTAATCTGGGACTGCAGGTGGAGATTATAGAGCTTGAATTACGCTTCATAGATGCCGAAAGCATTAGAAGATTG
Source organism: Borostomias antarcticus (assembly GCF_949987555.1). Lineage (NCBI taxonomy): Eukaryota > Metazoa > Chordata > Actinopteri > Stomiiformes > Stomiidae > Borostomias > Borostomias antarcticus. The sequence continues at coordinate 24,046 of NW_028175883.1, forward strand.
ATTCCCACACTTTCACGTCGTTGAAAGTTGACCACTCTAGACTGTGAATAACAATTATAAATAATGCAAGAATTTGCTGAAGGGAAAAGTTTACCCCTGATTTAGAACCTCCATTCACACACCAGATCTCAAGAAACAATCACATCCCCAAACTACATCCACTCAACAACATTGACAGAGCAATTCAAACCTGTCAATCAGAAGTTGATCTCCGCACCATGCACACTGGCCCTAGTTGAAAATCAGGTTAAAGACATCCCCCAGCAGCCACGAGCTCTGTTCCAGTGTGAGAGTGTGAGGATGAGGAGGACAGCGTCTCTACCTGCTCTGGTCAGGGGGGGACGGTCGTCCCAAGGTCTCTCCCTGCTCTCTGCTCCGCTCGCTGCATTGCGACGGCATCCTGTGGCGCCCTGGACTGCAGAGAGTGGCAGAGAGGTTTTTTTGTAAAGACAGGTTACGCATCGATTGGAGAACAGCCTCACCTCATACGTCCACGGCGTCATGGGGGGTGGGGAGGTGGGGGGTGGGGGGTGGGGGGGTAGGGAACCTGTGCTTACTCTAGCAAAAAAGTGGCCTCTATTCCAAGTCATCAATAGGTAGGTTAACACCCTACAGTCAGAACACTCTCTACGAGGGAGAGCCAGAGAGAGAGGGGGGGGGGGGGGGGGGTAGAGTAGAGGAGGGGATCAATTTCATCTTGCATAAGTTCAGCACAGTGTCCCACAGGCAAACCCCTAATCAATCTTCATTGTGATGCCTTCAACTCTGATCAATGAGAAGATTTGTGAGGCAAGTGGCAACTCCAGCAGTGAAAGAGTATCGTACAGTCAGTCGTCAATAAAGGGAGACTAGGCCCTAATGCCAGAGGATAATTACATATTGTAGAGGTAACAGGTCATATTCAGGTCATGTTTTGCCAGTCGCTGTACTCATCTTCCTTGGGGTCTAATTAGCA
>NW_028175883.1:30000-35870 GCF_949987555.1 Borostomias antarcticus
TCTTCCCCTCCCCTTTCTTCCTCTCTCTCTCCATCTCTTCCTTTCTCTCTCTTTCTGACTCTCCTCTTTCCCTCTCTATCCGCCTCTCCCCCTTTCCCCATCTACCTTCTCTCTCCTCTCTCCCTCTCCCACTCCCTCTCCCACTCCCTCCTCTCTCCCCCTCTTTGCCTTTATATCCCTCCTCTCTCTCCCTCTCCTCTCTGTATCCACTTCCCTCCTCTCTCTCTCCCTCTCTCCACCGGTACAGGAGCATATGGGGTAGCTAATATGTTGTGTATTTTTTTTCACGCAGGCAGCAGTTTCCGATGCCACAGGCAGCATTAGGACCCACAGGCAGCTGTTACCATGGCAGCCAGGCCTGGTACACTGACTTACAGCACCGCAGACCTGGAACAGCTCTACCAGCTGGACTGACACACACACAAGCTGTGTTCGGGAATCGCTCCCTATTCACTATACAGTGCACTATATAGGGCGTCAGCCATTTTGTTTGTAGTGTCCGAATTCTCCACGGAATTTTCATTCCCTATATAGTCCACTATTTATTACCCACAATTCACCTTGATTTGCAGGGAACAGTGCATGTACCCTACATTTTCTCCGTTCCCTAGGTAGTTCACTACATGGTGAACCCTATATAGGGAATAGGGAGTGAGGGAACGAGGGAGCGATTCCAAACACAGCTACAGACAGGTAATAGGCTGGGAGGCTGGATAGTGGCACCAAAGAACTCTAGAAAGTAAATTGTAGGTAGTTATAAATAATAGTGTATCTCTTCTCTCCTGTCTGGGTTCATGTCTCTTCAGTTCCTGAGACAGAGATGAGAAGACAGATGGTAAGATGAGTGGAGAAGAGAGCATCCATCAAAGAGAGATAGTTACCGGGAGAGAGAGAGACAGACAAAGAGAGAGAGTAAAGGGCAAGATGAAAGAGATAGAAAGAGAGAGAGAGAGAGAGAGACTGGCAAAGAGAGAGAGTAAAGGGCAAGATGAAAGAGAGAGAAAGAGAGAGAGAGAGAGAGGTAGAAGAGAGGAGTGTGATGACAGCTCCAACCAGAGCCAGTGTCAGAGAGGTACAGTAATTGGTAGAGACCGCATGTCGGTAACTGGGCAACTGGTATTAGTTTCCTGCTCTATAACATCAGGATGCTCAACAGGTGTTCATCCTGCTCATCTCCTCCCTGGACTACTGCCACTCCCCTGGAACCTGTCCAGAAGCTGCTGCTCGCCTGGTGTTCAACCACCTCAAGTTCTTCCACACAGCTTCCCTTCAACGTTGCCTACACTGGCTCCCTGTAGCAGCTCACACCCAGTTTAATACTCTGGTACTAGCCTACAGGGCAATGAAACCTCCAGGTCATAGTCAAGCCCTACACCCCCTCCCGACCACTACGCTCTGCTACCTCAGGCGACCGGTTGCCCCGTCGCTCCGAGGCTCCTGCAGTCGATCAATACGGTCGCGGCTCTTCTCTGTCCTGGCCCCGCAGTGGAGGAACGAACTGTCCTCTAACGTCAGGACAGCAGAGTCGCTGCCCATCTTTCACCACAGGCTCAGAACTCACCTCTTTAAGAAGTACTACAACGATCCTCCCTCTTAAGAACCTATTGTATTTTTAGTTTGCTATTCTTCACTTTGCCTTCAGCACTAGATTATGCTCTTAGTCACTTTTAGAAAGGAGATGCACTTATGACTTCTGGCAAGTAGTAGTACACTGACTTTTCCATTACATTACATTACATTACATTACAGTCATTTAGCAGACGCTTTTATCCAAAGCGACTAACAATAATTGCATTTAACGTAGGAAGAGCCAATGTACTACTACTTGCCAGAACTCACAAGTGCATTTTCTTTCTAAAACAAACAAGTGACCAAGAGCATAATCTAGTGCTGAAGGCAAAGTGCAAGAATCAATATCTAAAGTACAGTGCAATATAATATAATAAGTGCTTAGGTGGGAGGATTGTTGTAGTACTTCTTGAAGAGATGAGTTTTGAGCCTGCGACGAAAGATGGGCAGCGACTCTGCTGTCCTGACATCAGTGGGCAGCTCATTCCACCACTGCGGGGCCAGGACAGAGAAGAGCTGTGACCGTGTCGATCGACCGCAGGAGCCTCGGAGTGACGGGGCAACCAGTCGCCCTGAGGTAGCAGAGCGTAGTGGTCGGGAGGGGGTGTAGGGTTTGACCATGGCCTGGAGGTAGGAGGGGGCTGTTCCTTTCATTGCCCTGTAGGCTAGTACCAGAGTTTTAAACTGGATGCGAGCCGCTACAGGGAGCCAGTGTAGAGAACGGAGGAGGGAAGTTGTGTGGGAGAATTTGGGGTGGTTGAACACCAGGCGAGCAGCAGCTTTCTGGACAAGTTCCAGAGGTTTAATGGCTGACGCCGGTGCCCCCGCGAGGAGGGAGTTGCAGTAGTCCAGGCGGGAGATGACCAGGGCCTGGATGAGTACCTGCGCCGTTTCATTAGTGAGGAAAGGGCGAATCCTCCTGATGTTGTAGAGCATGAATCTGCAGGAACGTGTGACGGATGTGACATGTGAGGAAAATGACAGTTGGTCATCCAGGGTCACACCCAGATTCCTCGCAGTCCGAGTCGGGGTCACCACTGTGTCTTCAATGGTGATGGCCAGGTCCCGGTGCGGACAGCCCTTCCCCGGGAGGAACAGCAGCTCAGTCTTGTCCAGATTGAGCTTGAGATGTTTTCCAACATTAAATGCAATTATTTCTAAGTCGCTTTGGATAAAAGTGTCAGCCAAATGACTGTAATGTAATGTTGCTGGGCCAAAGCCCTGGAGGACATCAAATGTCACTACATTTTTTAAGAATGTGTCTTTTAATACACTATGACAGCAATCACAAGACGGAGAAAACAGAGCAATGCACCTTTATGCAGAAACATGGTTGAGTTATTACAGCACATAATACACCACACAGTACTGCGTCAACAATAACACAACTGCAGCATATCTATGTATTTAATACTAGAACAATCTGTAGATGTATAGCACTGTAAAACCATAATATGGAATTGTTGGCAAGGATGAAATACATGTAACTGAAATTCTCCTTTTCAGGGAATTAACAATGAACAAGTGTAGGCCTGTCATTGCTTACTTAAAGGCTATTCAATACATTCTACATGTTTTGTTAATCTGGGTTCAAATACAACAGCCAAGACAGGTTTAAGCATTTTTGAATGTTAGTAGTTCTAGAATGTCTACCTGTTCTTTAGAACTACAGTTTTAGAACTGAGAAGGCAGCTTCAAAACCAACATTCTATCCTTTTTATTTTCGTTTTTAAAACTTGAATTAAGTTGAATTAAATGTTTATCAATACATTTTAATACTTAAAAAAAAACTGTCTGGGCTGTTGCAGCTTCAACGGTTTGTACTATGACCCCTTCATGAGGAAGGGATGAGAGAGCTGAGAGAGAAGCCAGAACATTCTAGAATTCTGTAAGAAGCCAGAACATTCTAGAATTCTGTAAGAAGCCAGAACATTCTAGAACTCTGTAAGAAGCCAGAACATTCTAGAACTCTGTAAGGAGCCAGAACATTCTAGAACTCTGTAAGAAGCCAGAACATTCTAGAATTCTGTAAGAAGCCAGAACATTCTAGAACTCTGTAAGAAGCCAGAACATTCTAGAACTCTGTAAGAAGCCAGAACATTCTAGAATTCTGTATGACAGACCCAGAGTTCTGCAGATACTGTACTGTATGTTCATACCAATAGACAAACAAGCAAATAATGTCCCCTTATGTACAGAATGAATCATTAATTCAGTTGAACCAGTTTGTAATTACAATATGTTAATAGTTACAGGACTCATCTGCAAAAGAGCTCTTGACTCCCTGTCGAACTAAAGGATAAATAAGAAGTGTATTGACCATCACATAGTGTTTCTGACCAGACGGACGGACATCCCAGAGATGTTCAGACTGCTAACTGTCCCTGTTAAACTGCTCCTCACCTGTACTTCACACACAATCACCTCCAACAATTACAAATACACTTTTTGTAAACATCCTTCATTGTATCTTTTAAAAATAGAGCTCTTCTTTGTAAAATATGTTACAAATTGTTTCAATTTGTGTTTGAATATAGATCTGCCAATATTTTTTTTTACTGCAGAAGTCTTGTCAGAGAAAGAGCAGTCATGGAGACTACAAAAATATTTTTCTTCCAAATATCCTCGTTTGCGTCTTTCTGTGCTTGTTTGGTGTTTCTGAAAACAATCAAGTTTCCATGGCACCTAAATCTCACTGTTGATGGAGTAGTGCCACTCAATCTGTCCAATGACCTGTGGTCCGGTCACTGATGATGCAATAAGGGGTCAACCCTTTTCTTGTTCTCCTTTCAACCATAAACATTTTTGAAAACCTGACCCTGACCTGCTCTCCCTTCTTCACACACGCACACACACACACACACACACACACACACACACACACACACACACACGCACGTCCCTTTTCAGACACACCAGTAAATATGGCGCTAATCAACTAACACACCTAAACTCAACTAAGATAACACTGCAGCCTGTGAGAGTGGACGCAGCACAGCAGCTAACAGATGTCTTTACCGTGGTCTTCAAGACACTCAGGATGAAATATCTGTTACACCCGATACTGTTTAGCACACAAATGCTCACTGCTCCACAATGGCTGTAGAACAACCCTTAGGCGGGCTCTACACCCACTGAGCAAAGACACGTCTAAAAGACGTCTTTTAGATGTCTTTTTTGTCTTTTTCGGACGTCCAAAGACATCCAATTAGGAGCCAGAATGAATGTTTTTTTTTTACGTTCAGATATTGAACCCGTTCTGCACGTCCACAGACGTCTTAGAGGGGTCCAAGCCAGACGTGTGAATATTGAGGGGTCCAGCAGACGAACACACGGGGTTCAGGACCGACGGACGTTATTAAGACATGATCTGAACGTCTCCCTGACGTTGCGTGTTTGCTGGGCAGTGGGACCCGAATGACACAACAGCACTATGTGATATTAGATATTCTCAGACACCACCATAAATGATCAGCCAGTGATGCTCCCTACTTGTGCAGCAGCGGTTCTACCGTCTGAGACCACAGGGGGGCGCTGTCGAGGGGAGGTATCCTTACCATGGAACTAATGGAACAAATTCCTATCAAGAACAGACCTATATAGATATACACATTACAGTACATATGTGTTACATGTATTTGCTGTTACAAATGAACATACATCTCCCAGTTATGCCACGGAGCCGGATAGATTGTTTTCATTACAGTAGAGTCACTAGCCTCCCCTTGTTGCTATGGGGATAGTAGCATACTCGCGGAGCTAACAGTGTGTGTGGTCAAGCTTGTCTGAGTGCTTCCTGTACAGCGAATCAAGCTTGTTAGAGTTCTTCCTGCTTCAGAGGCTTGTGGGCTAGTCAACGCTGCTGCTACTCTCCCTGGGGATGGATGGATGACCCCCCCCCCCCTCCACCCTCTCCTCTCCCTCCTCCCCCTCTCCTCTCCCCCCACCCCACTCTCCTCCCTCTATTCAAGCATCTTCTTCCATCCCTCCGTCACAATCCCTCCATCCGGGCTTCCCCGTCCGTCCGTCTAGGCGATCATGAGGTCGTCCCCACCGGGCGAGGCCAGGACGGGGGCGCCGATGGCGGGCTCCGCCTTCTCCCGGCGCAGCGAGTAGGAGGAGGAGGAGGAGGAGGGGGCGCGGTGGAGGACGGAGGTGAAGGAGAGGTGGTCGTGCTCCAGGATGGGCAGGCGGTCCTGGGGCTTCTCCTTCTTCAGGTAGAACATCTTCCTCAGCTGCTTGAGCTGCTGGAGCTCACAGAAGGTCTCCAGCACCACCAGCATCACAATGAGACCCAGCAG
>NW_028175882.1:0-153000 GCF_949987555.1 Borostomias antarcticus
TGTTGTTGTTGTTGTTGGTGTTCTAGTGTACCAGTAGAGATGGAGTCAGATGTTGTTGTTGTTGTTGGTGTTCTAGTGTACCAGTAGAGATGGAGTCAGATGTTGTTGTTGTTGGTGGTGTTCTAGTGTACCAGTAGAGATGGAGAGTCAGATGTTGTTGTTGGTGTTGGTGTTCTAGTGTACCAGTAGAGATGGAGTCAGATGTTGTTGTTGCTGTTGGTATTCTAGTGTACCAGTAGAGATGGAGTCAGATGTTGTTGTTGTTGGTATTCTAGTGTACCAGTAGAGATGGGGTCAGATGTTGTTATTGTTGGTATTCTAGTGTACCAGTAGATATGGAGTCAGATGTTGTTGTTGGTATTCTAGTGTACCAGTAGATATGGAGTCAGATGTTGTTGTTGGTATTCTAGTGTACCAGTAGAGATGGAGTCAGATGTTGTTGTTGGTGTTCTAGTGTACCAGTAGAGATTGAGTCAGATGTTGTTGTTGTTGGTATTCTAGTGTACCAGTAGAGATGGAGTCAGATGTTGTTGTTGTTGGCATTCTAGTGTACCAGTAGAGAATGAGTCAGATGTTGTTGTTGTTGGTGTTCTAGTGTACCAGTAGAGATGGAGTCAGATGTTGTTGTTGGTGGTGTTCTAGTGTACCAGTAGAGATGGAGTCATATGTTGTTGTTGTTGGTATTCTAGTGTACCAGGAGAGATGGATTCAGATGTTGTTGTTGTTGTTGGTATTCTAGTGTACCAGTAGAGATGGAGAGTCAGATGTTGTTGTTGGTATTCTAATGTACCAGTAGAGATGGAGTCAGATGTTGTTGTTGTTGGTGTTCTAGTGTACCAGTAGAGATGGAGTCAGATGTTGTTGTTGGTATTCTAGTGTACCAGTAGAGATGGAGTCAGATGTTGTTGTTGTTGGTGTTCTAGTGTACCAGTAGAGATGGAGAGTCAGATGTTGTTGTTGTTGTTGGTGTTCTAGTGTACCAGTAGAGATGGAGTCAGATGTTGTTGTTGTTGTTGGTGTTCTAGTGTACCAGTAGAGATGGGGTCAGATGTTGTTATTGTTGGTATTCTAGTGTAACAGTAGATATGGACTCAGATGTTGTTGTTGGTATTCTAGTGTACCAGTAGATATGGAGTCAGATGTTGTTGTTGGTGTTCTAGTGTACCAGTAGAGATGGAGTCAGATGTTGTTGTTGGTATTCTAGTGTACCAGTAGAGATGGGGTCAGATGTTGTTATTGTTGGTATTCTAGTGTACCAGTAGATATGGAGTCAGATGTTGTTGTTGGCATTCTAGTGTACCAGTAGAGAATGAGTCAGATGTTGTTGTTGTTGGTGTTCTAGTGTACCAGTAGAGATGGAGTCAGATGTTGTTGTTGGTGGTGTTCTAGTGTACCAGTAGAGATGGAGTCATATGTTGTTGTTGTTGGTATTCTTGTGTACCAGTAGAGATGGAGAGTCAGATGTTGTTGTTGGTATTCTAGTGTACCAGTAGAGATGGAGTCAGATGTTGTTGTTGTTGGTATTCTAGTGTACCAGTAGAGATGGAGAGTCAGATGTTGTTGTTGGTATTCTAGTGTACCAGTAGAGATGGAGTCAGATGTTGTTGTTGTTGGTGTTCTAGTGTACCAGTAGAGATGGAGTCAGATGTTGTTGTTGGTATTCTAGTGTACCAGTAGAGATGGAGTCAGATGTTGTTGTTGTTGGTGTTCTAGTGTACCAGTAGAGATGGAGAGTCAGATGTTGTTGTTGTTGTTGGTGTTCTAGTGTACCAGTAGAGATGGAGTCAGATGTTGTTGTTGTTGTTGGTGTTCTAGTGTACCAGTAGAGATGGAGTCAGATGTTGTTGTTGGTGTTCTAGTGTACCAGTAGAGATGGAGTCAGATGTTGTTGTTGGTATTCTAGTGTACCAGTAGAGATGGAGTCAGATGTTGTTGTTGGTATTCTAGTGTACCAGTAGAGATGGGGAGTCAGATGTTGTTGTTGGTGTTCTAGTGTACCAGTAGAGATGGAGTCAGATGTTGTTGTTGGTATTCTAGTGTACCAGTAGAGATGGAGTCAGATGTTGTAGTTAGTGTTCTAGTGTACCAGTAGAGATGGAGTCAGATGTTGTTGTTAGTGTTCTAGTGTACCAGTAGAGATGGAGTCAGATGTTGTTGTTGGTATTCTAGTGTACCAGTAGAGATGGAGTCAGATGTTGTTGTTGTTGGTGTTCTACTGTACCAGTAGAGATGGAGTCAGATGCTGTTGTTGGTATTCTAGTGTACCAGTAGAGATGGAGTCAGATGTTGTTGTTGTTGGTGTTCTAGTGTACCAGTAGAGATGGAGAGTCAGATGTTGTTGTTGTTGTTGGTGTTCTAGTGTACCAGTAGAGATGGAGTCAGATGTTGTTGTTGTTGTTGGTGTTCTAGTGTACCAGTAGAGATGGAGTCAGATGTTGTTGTTGTTGGTGGTGTTCTAGTGTACCAGTAGAGATGGAGAGTCAGATGTTGTTGTTGGTGTTGGTGTTCTAGTGTACCAGTAGAGATGGAGTCAGATGTTGTTGTTGCTGTTGGTATTCTAGTGTACCAGTAGAGATGGAGTCAGATGTTGTTGTTGTTGGTATTCTAGTGTACCAGTAGAGATGGGGTCAGATGTTGTTGTTGGTATTCTAGTGTACCAGTAGATATGGAGTCAGATGTTGTTGTTGGTATTCTAGTGTACCAGTAGATATGGAGTCAGAAGTTGTTGTTGGTATTCTAGTGTACCAGTAGAGATGGAGTCAGATGTTGTTGTTGGTGTTCTAGTGTACCAGTAGAGATTGAGTCAGATGTTGTTGTTGTTGGTATTCTAGTGTACCAGTAGAGATGGAGTCAGATGTTGTTGTTGTTGGCATTCTAGTGTACCAGTAGAGAATGAGTCAGATGTTGTTGTTGTTGGTGTTCTAGTGTACCAGTAGAGATGGAGTCAGATGTTGTTGTTGGTGGTGTTCTAGTGTACCAGTAGAGATGGAGTCATATGTTGTTGTTGTTGGTATTCTAGTGTACCAGGAGAGATGGATTCAGATGTTGTTGTTGTTGTTGGTATTCTAGTGTACCAGTAGAGATGGAGAGTCAGATGTTGTTGTTGGTATTCTAATGTACCAGTAGAGATGGAGTCAGATGTTGTTGTTGTTGGTGTTCTAGTGTACCAGTAGAGATGGAGTCAGATGTTGTTGTTGGTATTCTAGTGTACCAGTAGAGATGGAGTCAGATGTTGTTGTTGTTGGTGTTCTAGTGTACCAGTAGAGATGGAGAGTCAGATGTTGTTGTTGTTGTTGGTGTTCTAGTGTACCAGTAGAGATGGAGTCAGATGTTGTTGTTGTTGTTGGTGTTCTAGTGTACCAGTAGAGATGGAGTCAGATGTTGTTGTTGGTGTTCTAGTGTACCAGTAGAGATGGAGTCAGATGTTGTTGTTGGTATTCTAGTGTACCAGTAGAGATGGAGTCAGATGTTGTTGTTGTTGGTATTCTAGTGTACCAGTAGAGATGGGGAGTCAGATGTTGTTGTTGGTGTTCTAGTGTACCAGTAGAGATGGAGTCAGATGTTGTTGTTGCTGTTGGTATTCTAGTGTACCAGTAGAGATGGAGTCAGATGTTGTTGTTGTTGGTATTCTAGTGTACCAGTAGAGATGGAGTCAGATGTTGTTGTTGTTGGTGTTCTAGTGTACCAGTAGAGATGGGGTCAGATGTTGTTATTGTTGGTATTCTAGTGTACCAGTAGATATGGAGTCAGATGTTGTTGTTGGTATTCTAGTGTACCAGTAGATATGGAGTCAGATGTTGTTGTTGGTATTCTAGTGTACCAGTAGAGATGGAGTCAGATGTTGTTGTTGGTGTTCTAGTGTACCAGTAGAGATTGAGTCAGATGTTGTTGTTGTTGGTATTCTAGTGTACCAGTAGAGATGGAGTCAGATGTTGTTGTTGTTGGCATTCTAGTGTACCAGTAGAGAATGAGTCAGATGTTGTTGTTGTTGGTGTTCTAGTGTACCAGTAGAGATGGAGTCAGATGTTGTTGTTGGTGGTGTTCTAGTGTACCAGTAGAGATGGAGTCATATGTTGTTGTTGTTGGTATTCTTGTGTACCAGTAGAGATGGATTCAGATGTTGTTGTTGTTGTTGGTATTCTAGTGTACCAGTAGAGATGGAGAGTCAGATGTTGTTGTTGGTATTCTAGTGTACCAGTAGAGATGGAGTCAGATGTTGTTGTTGTTGGTGTTCTAGTGTACCAGTAGAGATGGAGTCAGATGTTGTTGTTGGTATTCTAGTGTACCAGTAGAGATGGAGTCAGATGTTGTTGTTGTTGGTGTTCTAGTGTACCAGTAGAGATGGAGAGTCAGATGTTGTTGTTGTTGTTGGTGTTCTAGTGTACCAGTAGAGATGGAGTCAGATGTTGTTGTTGTTGTTGGTGTTCTAGTGTACCAGTAGAGATGGAGTCAGATGTTGTTGTTGGTGTTCTAGTGTACCAGTAGAGATGGAGAGTCAGATGTTGTTGTTGTTGTTGGTGTTCTAGTGTACCAGTAGAGATGGAGTCAGATGTTGTTGTTGTTGTTGGTGTTCTAGTGTACCAGTAGAGATGGAGAGTCAGATGTTGTTGTTGTTGTTGGTGTTCTAGTGTACCAGTAGAGATGGAGTCAGATGTTGTTGTTGTTGTTGGTGTTCTAGTGTACCAGTAGAGATGGAGTCAGATGTTGTTGTTGGTGTTCTAGTGTACCAGTAGAGATGGAGTCAGATGTTGTTGTTGGTATTCTAGTGTACCAGTAGAGATGGAGTCAGATGTTGTTGTTGGTATTCTAGTGTACCAGTAGAGATGGGGAGTCAGATGTTGTTGTTGGTGTTCTAGTGTACCAGTAGAGATGGAGTCAGATGTTGTTGTTGTTGGTATTCTAGTGTACCAGTAGAGATGGGGTCAGATGTTGTTATTGTTGGTATTCTAGTGTACCAGTAGATATGGAGTCAGATGTTGTTGTTGGTATTCTAGTGTACCAGTAGATATGGAGTCAGATGTTGTTGTTGGTATTCTAGTGTACCAGTAGAGATGGAGTCAGATGTTGTTGTTGGTGTTCTAGTGTACCAGTAGAGATTGAGTCAGATGTTGTTGTTGTTGGTATTCTAGTGTACCAGTAGAGATGGAGTCAGATGTTGTTGTTGTTGGCATTCTAGTGTACCAGTAGAGAATGAGTCAGATGTTGTTGTTGTTGGTGTTCTAGTGTACCAGTAGAGATGGAGTCAGATGTTGTTGTTGGTGGTGTTCTAGTGTACCAGTAGAGATGGAGTCATATGTTGTTGTTGTTGGTATTCTTGTGTACCAGTAGAGATGGATTCAGATGTTGTTGTTGTTGTTGGTATTCTAGTGTACCAGTAGAGATGGAGAGTCAGATGTTGTTGTTGGTATTCTAGTGTACCAGTAGAGATGGAGTCAGATGTTGTTGTTGTTGGTGTTCTAGTGTACCAGTAGAGATGGAGTCAGATGTTGTTGTTGGTATTCTAGTGTACCAGTAGAGATGGAGTCAGATGTTGTTGTTGTTGGTGTTCTAGTGTACCAGTAGAGATGGAGAGTCAGATGTTGTTGTTGTTGTTGGTGTTCTAGTGTACCAGTAGAGATGGAGTCAGATGTTGTTGTTGTTGTTGGTGTTCTAGTGTACCAGTAGAGATGGAGTCAGATGTTGTTGTTGGTGTTCTAGTGTACCAGTAGAGATGGAGTCAGATGTTGTTGTTGGTATTCTAGTGTACCAGTAGAGATGGAGTCAGATGTTGTTGTTGGTATTCTAGTGTACCAGTAGAGATGGGGAGTCAGATGTTGTTGTTGGTGTTCTAGTGTACCAGTAGAGATGGAGTCAGATGTTGTTGTTGGTATTCTAGTGTACCAGTAGAGATGGAGTCAGATGTTGTTGTTGTTGTTATTCTAGTGTACCAGTAGAGATGGAGTCAGATGTTGTTGTTGTTGTTGGTATTCTAGTGTACTAGTAGAGATGGAGTCAGATGTTGTTGTTGTTGGTGTTCTAGTGTACCAGTAGAGATGGAGTCAGATGTTGTTGTTGGTATTCTAGTGTACCAGTAGAGATGGAGAGTCAGATGTTGTTGTTGGTGTTCTAGTGTACCAGTAGAGATGGAGTCAGATGTTGTTGTTGGTATTCTAGTGTACCAGTAGAGATGGGGTCAGATGTTGTTATTGTTGGTATTCTAGTGTAACAGTAGATATGGAGTCAGATGTTGTTGTTGGTATTCTAGTGTACCAGTAGATATGGAGTCAGATGTTGTTGTTGGTATTCTAGTGTACCAGTAGAGATGGAGTCAGATGTTGTTGTTGGTGTTCTAGTGTACCAGTAGAGATGGAGTCAGATGGTGTTGTTAGTGTTCTAGTGTACCAGTAGAGATGGAGTCAGATGTTGTTGTTAGTGTTCTAGTGTACCAGTAGAGATGGAGTCAGATGTTGTTGTTGGTATTCTAGTGTACCAGTAGAGATGGAGAGTCAGATGTTGTTGTTGTTGGTATTCTAGTGTACCAGTAGAGATGGAGTCAGATGTTGTTGTTGGTATTCTAGTGTACCAGTAGAGATGGAGTCAGATGTTGTTGTTGTTGTTATTCTAGTGTACCAGTAGAGATGGAGTCAGATGTTGTTGTTGTTGTTGGTATTCTAGTGTACTAGTAGAGATGGAGTCAGATGTTGTTGTTGGTATTCTAGTGTACCAGTAGAGATGGGGTCAGATGTTGTTATTGTTGGTATTCTAGTGTAACAGTAGATATGGACTCAGATGTTGTTGTTGGTATTCTAGTGTACCAGTAGATATGGAGTCAGATGTTGTTGTTGGTATTCTAGTGTACCAGTAGAGATGGAGTCAGATGTTGTTGTTGGTGTTCTAGTGTACCAGTAGAGATGGAGTCAGATGTTGTTGTTGTTGGTGTTCTAGTGTACCAGTAGAGATGGGGTCAGATGTTGTTATTGTTGGTATTCTAGTGTACCAGTAGAGATGAAGTCAGATGTTGTTGTTGTTGGTGTTCTAGTGTACCAGTAGAGATGGGGTCAGATGTTGTTATTGTTGGTATTCTAGTGTACCAGTAGATATGGAGTCAGATGTTGTTGTTGGTATTCTAGTGTACCAGTAGATATGGAGTCAGATGTTGTTGTTGCTGTTGGTATTCTAGTGTACCAGTAGAGATGGAGTCAGATGTTGTTGTTGTTGGTATTCTAGTGTACCAGTAGAGATGGAGTCAGATGTTGTTGTTGTTGGTATTCTAGTGTACCAGTAGAGATGGAGAGTCAGAGGTTGTTGTTGGTGTTGGTGTTCTAGTGTACCAGTAGAGATGGAGTCAGATGTTGTTGTTGCTGTTGGTATTCTAGTGTACCAGTAGAGATGGAGTCAGATGTTGTTGTTGTTGGTATTCTAGTGTACCAGTAGAGATGGAGTCAGATGTTGTTGTTGTTGGTATTGTAGTGTACCAGTAGAGATGGAGTCAGATGTTGTTGTTGTTGGTGTTCTAGTGTACCAGTAGAGATGGAGTCAGATGTTGTTGTTGTTGGTATTCTAGTGTACCAGTAGAGATGGAGTCAGATGTTGTTGTTGTTGGTGTTCTAGTGTACCAGTAGAGATGGGGTCAGATGTTGTTATTGTTGGTATTCTAGTGTACCAGTAGATATGGAGTCAGATGTTGTTGTTGGTATTCTAGTGTACCAGTAGATATGGAGTCAGATGTTGTTGTTGTTGGTGGTGTTCTAGTGTACCAGTAGAGATGGAGAGTCAGATGTTGTTGTTGTTGTTGTTGTTGGTGTTCTAGTGTACCAGTAGAGATGGAGTCAGATGTTGTTGTTGGTGTTCTAGTGTACCAGTAGAGATGGAGTCAGATGTTGTTGTTGCTGTTGGTATTCTAGTGTACCAGTAGAGATGGAGTCAGATGTTGTTGTTGTTGGTATTCTAGTGTACCAGTAGAGATGGAGTCAGATGTTGTTGTTGTTGGTGTTCTAGTGTACCAGTAGAGATGGGGTCAGATGTTGTTATTGTTGGTATTCTAGTGTACCAGTAGATATGGAGTCAGATGTTGTTGTTGGTATTCTAGTGTACCAGTAGATATGGAGTCAGATATTCTTGTTGATATTCTAGTGTACCAGTAGAGATGGAGTCAGATGTTGTTGTTGGTGTTCTAGTGTACCAGTAGAAATTGAATCAGATGTTGTTGTTGTTGGTATTCTAGTGTACCAGTAGAGATGGAGTCAGATGTTGTTGTTGTTGGTATTCTAGTGTACCAGTAGAGATGGAGTCAGATGTTGTTGTTGTTGGTGTTCTAGTGTACCAGTAGATATGGAGAGTCAGATGTTGTTGTTGGTATTCTAGTGTACCAGTAGAGATGGAGTCAGATGTTGTTGTTGTTGGTGTTCTAGTGTACCACTAGAGATGGAGTCAGATGTTGTTGTTGGTATTCTAGTGTACCAGTAGAGATGGAGTCAGATGTTGTTGTTGGTGTTCTAGTGTACCAGTAGAGATGGAGAGTCAGATGTTGTTGTTGTTGTTGTTGGTGTTCTAGTGTACCAGTAGAGATGGAGTCAGATGTTGTTGATGTTGTTGGTGTTCTAGTGTACCAGTAGAGATGGAGTCAGATGTTGTTGTTGGTGTTCTAGTGTACCAGTAAAGATGGAGTCAGATGTTGTTGTTGTTGTTGGTATTCTAGTGTACCAGTAGAGATGGAGTCAGATGTTGTTGTTAGTGTTCTAGTGTACCAGTAGAGATGGAGTCAGATGTTGTTGTTGGTATTCTAGTGTACCAGTAGAGATGGAGTCAGATGTTGTTGTTGGTGTTCTAGAGTACCAGTAGAGATGGAGTCAGATGTTGTTGTTGTTGGTGTTCTAGTGTACCAGTAGAGATGGAGTCAGATGTTGTTGTTGGTGTTCTAGTGTACCAGTAGAGATGGAGTCAGATGTTGTTGTTGGTGGTGTTCTAGTGTACCAGTAGAGATGGAGTCAGATGTTGTTGTTGTTGGTATTCTAGTGTACCAGTAGAGATGGATTCAGATGTTGTTGTTGTTGTTGGTATTCTAGTGTACCAGTAGAGATGGAGTCAGATGTTGTTGTTGGTATTCTAGTGTACCAGTAGAGATGGGGTCAGATGTTGTTATTGTTGGTATTCTAGTGTACCAGTAGAGATGGAGTCAGATGCTGTTGTTGGTGTTCTAGTGTACCAGTAGAGATGGAGTCAGATGTTGTTGTTGTTAGTGTTCTAGTGTACCAGTAGAGATGGAGTCAGATGTTGTTGTTGGTATTCTAGTGTACCAGTAGATATGGAGTCAGATGTTGTTGTTGGTATTCTAGTGTACCAGTAGAGATGGAGTCAGATGTTGTTGTTGGTGTTCTAGTGTACCAGTAGAGATGGAGTCAGGTGGTGTTGTTGGTGTTCTAGTGTACCAGTAGAGATGGAGTCAGATGTTGTTGTTGTTGGTGTTCTAGTGTACCAGTAGAGATGGGGTCAGATGTTGTTGTTGTTGGTATTCTAGTGTACCAGTAGAGATGGAGTCAGATGTTGTTGTTGGTATTCTAGTGTACCAGTAGATATAGAGTCAGATGTTATTGTTGGTATTCTAGTGTACCAGTAGATAGGGAGTCAGATGTTGTCGTTGGTATTCTAGTGTACCAGTAGAGATGGAGTCAGATGTTGTTGTTGGTGTTCTAGTGTACCAGTAGAGATGGAGTCAGATGTTGTTGGTGTTGGTGTTCTAGTGTACCAGTAGAGATGGAGTCAGATGTTGTTGTTGTTGGTGTTCTAGTGTACCAGTAGAGATGGAGTCAGATGTTGTTGTTGTTGGTGTTCTAGTGTACCAGTAGAGATGGAGTCAGATGTTGTTGTTGGTGGTGTTCTAGTGTACCAGTAGAGATGGAGTCAGATGTTGTTGTTGTTGGTATTCTAGTGTACCAGTAGAGATGGATTCAGATGTTGTTGTTGTTGTTGGTATTCTAGTGTACCAGTAGAGATGGAGAGTCAGATGTTGTTGTTGGTATTCTAGTGTACCAGTAGAGATGGAGAGTCAGATGTTGTTGTTGGTGGTATTCTAGTGTACCAGTAGAGATGGAGTCAGATGTTGTTGTTGTTGGTGTTCTAGTGTACCAGTAGAGATGGAGAGTCAGATGTTGTTGTTGGTATTATAGTGTACCAGTAGAGATGGAGTCAGATGTTGTTGTTGTTGGTATTCTAGTGTACCAGTAGAGATGGAGTCAGATGTTGTTGTTGTTGGTGTTCTAGTGTACCAGTAGATATGGAGAGTCAGATGTTGTTGTTGGTATTCTAGTGTACCAGTAGAGATGGAGTCAGATGTTGTTGTTGTTGGTCTTCTAGTGTACCAGTAGAGATGGAGAGTCAGATGTTGTTGTTGTTGTTGGTGTTCTAGTGTACCAGTAGAGATGGAGTCAGATGTTGTTGTTGTTGGTCTTCTAGTGTACCAGTAGAGATGGAGTCAGATGTTGTTGTTGGTGTTCTAGTGTACCAGTAGAGATGGAGTCAGATGTTGTTGTTGTTGGTGTTCTAGTGTACCAGTAGAGATGGAGTCAGATGTTGTTGTTGGTGTTCTAGTGTACCAGTAGAGATGGAGTCAGATGTTGTTGTTGGTGGTGTTCTAGTGTACCAGTAGAGATGGAGTCAGATGTTGTTGTTGTTGGTATTCTAGTGTACCAGTAGAGATGGATTCAGATGTTGTTGTTGTTGTTGGTATTCTAGTGTACCAGTAGAGATGGAGTCAGATGTTGTTGTTGGTATTCTAGTGTACCAGTAGAGATGGGGAGTCAGATGTTGTTGTTGGTGTTCTAGTGTACCAGTAGAGATGGAGTCAGATGTTGTTGTTGCTGTTGGTATTCTAGTGTACCAGTAGAGATGGAGTCAGATGTTGTTGTTGTTGGTATTCTAGTGTACCAGTAGAGATGGAGTCAGATGTTGTTGTTGTTGGTGTTCTAGTGTACCAGTAGAGATGGGGTCAGATGTTGTTATTGTTGGTATTCTAGTGTACCAGTAGATATGGAGTCAGATGTTGTTGTTGGTATTCTAGTGTACCAGTAGATATGGAGTCAGATGTTGTTGTTGGTATTCTAGTGTACCAGTAGAGATGGAGTCAGATGTTGTTGTTGGTGTTCTAGTGTACCAGTAGAGATTGAGTCAGATGTTGTTGTTGTTGGTATTCTAGTGTACCAGTAGAGATGGAGTCAGATGTTGTTGTTGTTGGCATTCTAGTGTACCAGTAGAGAATGAGTCAGATGTTGTTGTTGTTGGTGTTCTAGTGTACCAGTAGAGATGGAGTCAGATGTTGTTGTTGGTGGTGTTCTAGTGTACCAGTAGAGATGGAGTCATATGTTGTTGTTGTTGGTATTCTTGTGTACCAGTAGAGATGGATTCAGATGTTGTTGTTGTTGTTGGTATTCTAGTGTACCAGTAGAGATGGAGAGTCAGATGTTGTTGTTGGTATTCTAGTGTACCAGTAGAGATGGAGTCAGATGTTGTTGTTGTTGGTGTTCTAGTGTACCAGTAGAGATGGAGTCAGATGTTGTTGTTGGTATTCTAGTGTACCAGTAGAGATGGAGTCAGATGTTGTTGTTGTTGGTGTTCTAGTGTACCAGTAGAGATGGAGAGTCAGATGTTGTTGTTGTTGTTGGTGTTCTAGTGTACCAGTAGAGATGGAGTCAGATGTTGTTGTTGTTGTTGGTGTTCTAGTGTACCAGTAGAGATGGAGTCAGATGTTGTTGTTGGTGTTCTAGTGTACCAGTAGAGATGGAGTCAGATGTTGTTGTTGGTATTCTAGTGTACCAGTAGAGATGGAGTCAGATGTTGTTGTTGGTATTCTAGTGTACCAGTAGAGATGGGGAGTCAGATGTTGTTGTTGGTGTTCTAGTGTACCAGTAGAGATGGAGTCAGATGTTGTTGTTGGTATTCTAGTGTACCAGTAGAGATGGAGTCAGATGTTGTTGTTGTTGTTATTCTAGTGTACCAGTAGAGATGGAGTCAGATGTTGTTGTTGTTGTTGGTATTCTAGTGTACTAGTAGAGATGGAGTCAGATGTTGTTGTTGTTGGTGTTCTAGTGTACCAGTAGAGATGGAGTCAGATGTTGTTGTTGGTATTCTAGTGTACCAGTAGAGATGGAGAGTCAGATGTTGTTGTTGGTGTTCTAGTGTACCAGTAGAGATGGAGTCAGATGTTGTTGTTGGTATTCTAGTGTACCAGTAGAGATGGGGTCAGATGTTGTTATTGTTGGTATTCTAGTGTAACAGTAGATATGGAGTCAGATGTTGTTGTTGGTATTCTAGTGTACCAGTAGATATGGAGTCAGATGTTGTTGTTGGTATTCTAGTGTACCAGTAGAGATGGAGTCAGATGTTGTTGTTGGTGTTCTAGTGTACCAGTAGAGATGGAGTCAGATGGTGTTGTTAGTGTTCTAGTGTACCAGTAGAGATGGAGTCAGATGTTGTTGTTAGTGTTCTAGTGTACCAGTAGAGATGGAGTCAGATGTTGTTGTTGGTATTCTAGTGTACCAGTAGAGATGGAGAGTCAGATGTTGTTGTTGTTGGTATTCTAGTGTACCAGTAGAGATGGAGTCAGATGTTGTTGTTGGTATTCTAGTGTACCAGTAGAGATGGAGTCAGATGTTGTTGTTGTTGTTGTTATTCTAGTGTACCAGTAGAGATGGAGTCAGATGTTGTTGTTGTTGTTGGTATTCTAGTGTACTAGTAGAGATGGAGTCAGATGTTGTTGTTGGTATTCTAGTGTACCAGTAGAGATGGGGTCAGATGTTGTTATTGTTGGTATTCTAGTGTAACAGTAGATATGGACTCAGATGTTGTTGTTGGTATTCTAGTGTACCAGTAGATATGGAGTCAGATGTTGTTGTTGGTATTCTAGTGTACCAGTAGAGATGGAGTCAGATGTTGTTGTTGGTGTTCTAGTGTACCAGTAGAGATGGAGTCAGATGTTGTTGTTGTTGGTGTTCTAGTGTACCAGTAGAGATGGGGTCAGATGTTGTTGTTGTTGGTGTTCTAGTGTACCAGTAGAGATGGGGTCAGATGTTGTTATTGTTGGTATTCTAGTGTACCAGTAGATATGGAGTCAGATGTTGTTGTTGGTATTCTAGTGTACCAGTAGATATGGAGTCAGATGTTGTTGTTGCTGTTGGTATTCTAGTGTACCAGTAGAGATGGAGTCAGATGTTGTTGTTGTTGGTATTCTAGTGTACCAGTAGAGATGGAGTCAGATGTTGTTGTTGTTGGTATTCTAGTGTACCAGTAGAGATGGAGAGTCAGAGGTTGTTGTTGGTGTTGGTGTTCTAGTGTACCAGTAGAGATGGAGTCAGATGTTGTTGTTGCTGTTGGTATTCTAGTGTACCAGTAGAGATGGAGTCAGATGTTGTTGTTGTTGGTATTCTAGTGTACCAGTAGAGATGGAGTCAGATGTTGTTGTTGTTGGTATTGTAGTGTACCAGTAGAGATGGAGTCAGATGTTGTTGTTGTTGGTGTTCTAGTGTACCAGTAGAGATGGAGTCAGATGTTGTTGTTGTTGGTATTCTAGTGTACCAGTAGAGATGGAGTCAGATGTTGTTGTTGTTGGTGTTCTAGTGTACCAGTAGAGATGGGGTCAGATGTTGTTATTGTTGGTATTCTAGTGTACCAGTAGATATGGAGTCAGATGTTGTTGTTGGTATTCTAGTGTACCAGTAGATATGGAGTCAGATGTTGTTGTTGTTGGTGGTGTTCTAGTGTACCAGTAGAGATGGAGAGTCAGATGTTGTTGTTGTTGTTGTTGTTGGTGTTCTAGTGTACCAGTAGAGATGGAGTCAGATGTTGTTGTTGGTGTTCTAGTGTACCAGTAGAGATGGAGTCAGATGTTGTTGTTGCTGTTGGTATTCTAGTGTACCAGTAGAGATGGAGTCAGATGTTGTTGTTGTTGGTATTCTAGTGTACCAGTAGAGATGGAGTCAGATGTTGTTGTTGTTGGTGTTCTAGTGTACCAGTAGAGATGGGGTCAGATGTTGTTATTGTTGGTATTCTAGTGTACCAGTAGATATGGAGTCAGATGTTGTTGTTGGTATTCTAGTGTACCAGTAGATATGGAGTCAGATATTCTTGTTGATATTCTAGTGTACCAGTAGAGATGGAGTCAGATGTTGTTGTTGGTGTTCTAGTGTACCAGTAGAAATTGAATCAGATGTTGTTGTTGTTGGTATTCTAGTGTACCAGTAGATATGGAGTCAGATGTTGTTGTTGTTGGTATTCTAGTGTACCAGTAGAGATGGAGTCAGATGTTGTTGTTGTTGGTGTTCTAGTGTACCAGTAGATATGGAGAGTCAGATGTTGTTGTTGGTATTCTAGTGTACCAGTAGAGATGGAGTCAGATGTTGTTGTTGTTGGTGTTCTAGTGTACCACTAGAGATGGAGTCAGATGTTGTTGTTGGTATTCTAGTGTACCAGTAGAGATGGAGTCAGATGTTGTTGTTGGTGTTCTAGTGTACCAGTAGAGATGGAGAGTCAGATGTTGTTGTTGTTGTTGGTGTTCTAGTGTACCAGTAGAGATGGAGTCAGATGTTGTTGATGTTGTTGGTGTTCTAGTGTACCAGTAGAGATGGAGTCAGATGTTGTTGTTGGTGTTCTAGTGTACCAGTAAAGATGGAGTCAGATGTTGTTGTTGTTGTTGGTATTCTAGTGTACCAGTAGAGATGGAGTCAGATGTTGTTGTTAGTGTTCTAGTGTACCAGTAGAGATGGAGTCAGATGTTGTTGTTGGTATTCTAGTGTACCAGTAGAGATGGAGTCAGATGTTGTTGTTGGTGTTCTAGAGTACCAGTAGAGATGGAGTCAGATGTTGTTGTTGTTGGTGTTCTAGTGTACCAGTAGAGATGGAGTCAGATGTTGTTGTTGGTGTTCTAGTGTACCAGTAGAGATGGAGTCAGATGTTGTTGTTGGTGGTGTTCTAGTGTACCAGTAGAGATGGAGTCAGATGTTGTTGTTGTTGGTATTCTAGTGTACCAGTAGAGATGGATTCAGATGTTGTTGTTGTTGTTGGTATTCTAGTGTACCAGTAGAGATGGAGTCAGATGTTGTTGTTGGTATTCTAGTGTACCAGTAGAGATGGGGTCAGATGTTGTTATTGTTGGTATTCTAGTGTACCAGTAGAGATGGAGTCAGATGCTGTTGTTGGTGTTCTAGTGTACCAGTAGAGATGGAGTCAGATGTTGTTGTTGTTAGTGTTCTAGTGTACCAGTAGAGATGGAGTCAGATGTTGTTGTTGGTATTCTAGTGTACCAGTAGATATGGAGTCAGATGTTGTTGTTGGTATTCTAGTGTACCAGTAGAGATGGAGTCAGATGTTGTTGTTGGTGTTCTAGTGTACCAGTAGAGATGGAGTCAGGTGGTGTTGTTGGTGTTCTAGTGTACCAGTAGAGATGGAGTCAGATGTTGTTGTTGTTGGTGTTCTAGTGTACCAGTAGAGATGGGGTCAGATGTTGTTGTTGTTGGTATTCTAGTGTACCAGTAGAGATGGAGTCAGATGTTGTTGTTGGTATTCTAGTGTACCAGTAGATATAGAGTCAGATGTTATTGTTGGTATTCTAGTGTACCAGTAGATAGGGAGTCAGATGTTGTCGTTGGTATTCTAGTGTACCAGTAGAGATGGAGTCAGATGTTGTTGTTGGTGTTCTAGTGTACCAGTAGAGATGGAGTCAGATGTTGTTGGTGTTGGTGTTCTAGTGTACCAGTAGAGATGGAGTCAGATGTTGTTGTTGTTGGTGTTCTAGTGTACCAGTAGAGATGGAGTCAGATGTTGTTGTTGTTGGTGTTCTAGTGTACCAGTAGAGATGGAGTCAGATGTTGTTGTTGGTGGTGTTCTAGTGTACCAGTAGAGATGGAGTCAGATGTTGTTGTTGTTGGTATTCTAGTGTACCAGTAGAGATGGATTCAGATGTTGTTGTTGTTGTTGGTATTCTAGTGTACCAGTAGAGATGGAGAGTCAGATGTTGTTGTTGGTATTCTAGTGTACCAGTAGAGATGGAGAGTCAGATGTTGTTGTTGGTGGTATTCTAGTGTACCAGTAGAGATGGAGTCAGATGTTGTTGTTGTTGGTGTTCTAGTGTACCAGTAGAGATGGAGAGTCAGATGTTGTTGTTGGTATTATAGTGTACCAGTAGAGATGGAGTCAGATGTTGTTGTTGTTGGTATTCTAGTGTACCAGTAGAGATGGAGTCAGATGTTGTTGTTGTTGGTGTTCTAGTGTACCAGTAGATATGGAGAGTCAGATGTTGTTGTTGGTATTCTAGTGTACCAGTAGAGATGGAGTCAGATGTTGTTGTTGTTGGTGTTCTAGTGTACCAGTAGAGATGGAGTCAGATGTTGTTGTTGGTATTCTAGTGTACCAGTAGAGATGGAGTCAGATGTTGTTGTTGTTGGTCTTCTAGTGTACCAGTAGAGATGGAGAGTCAGATGTTGTTGTTGTTGTTGGTGTTCTAGTGTACCAGTAGAGATGGAGTCAGATGTTGTTGTTGTTGGTCTTCTAGTGTACCAGTAGAGATGGAGTCAGATGTTGTTGTTGGTGTTCTAGTGTACCAGTAGAGATGGAGTCAGATGTTGTTGTTGTTGGTGTTCTAGTGTACCAGTAGAGATGGAGTCAGATGTTGTTGTTGGTGTTCTAGTGTACCAGTAGAGATGGAGTCAGATGTTGTTGTTGGTGGTGTTCTAGTGTACCAGTAGAGATGGAGTCAGATGTTGTTGTTGTTGGTATTCTAGTGTACCAGTAGAGATGGATTCAGATGTTGTTGTTGTTGTTGGTATTCTAGTGTACCAGTAGAGATGGAGTCAGATGTTGTTGTTGGTATTCTAGTGTACCAGTAGAGATGGGGTCAGATGTTGGTATTGTTGGTATTCTAGTGTACCAGTAGAGATGGAGTCAGATGTTGTTGTTGGTGTTCTAGTGTACCAGTAGAGATGGAGTCAGATGTTGTTGTTGTTAGTGTTCTAGTGTACCAGTAGAGATGGAGTCAGATGTTGTTGTTGGTATTCTAGTGTACCAGTAGATATGGAGTCAGATGTTGTTGTTGGTATTCTAGTGTACCAGTAGAGATGGAGTCAGATGTTGTTGTTGGTGTTCTAGTGTACCAGTAGAGATGGAGTCAGATGTTGTTGTTGGTGTTCTAGTGTACCAGTAGAGATGGAGTCAGATGTTGTTGTTGTTGGTGTTCTAGTGTACCAGTAGAGATGGGGTCAGATGTTGTTGTTGTTGGTATTCTAGTGTACCAGTAGAGATGGAGTCAGATGTTGTTGTTGGTATTCTAGTGTACCAGTAGATATGGAGTCAGATGTTATTGTTGGTATTCTAGTGTACCAGTAGATAGG
Source organism: Borostomias antarcticus (assembly GCF_949987555.1). Taxonomy (NCBI): domain Eukaryota; kingdom Metazoa; phylum Chordata; class Actinopteri; order Stomiiformes; family Stomiidae; genus Borostomias; species Borostomias antarcticus. The sequence continues at coordinate 17,352 of NW_028175882.1, forward strand.
GAGTCAGATGTTGTCGTTGGTATTCTAGTGTACCAGTAGAGATGGAGTCAGATGTTGTTGTTGGTGTTCTAGTGTACCAGTAGAGATGGAGTCAGATGTTGTTGTTGTTGGTGTTCTAGTGTACCAGTAGAGATGGAGTCAGATGTTGTTGTTGTTGGTGTTCTAGTGTACCAGTAGAGATGGAGTCAGATGTTGTTGTTGTTGGTGTTCTAGTGTACCAGTAGAGATGGAGTCAGATGTTGTTGTTGGTGGTGTTCTAGTGTACCAGTAGAGATGGAGTCAGATGTTGTTGTTGTTGGTATTCTAGTGTACCAGTAGAGATGGATTCAGATGTTGTTGTTGTTGTTGGTATTCTAGTGTACCAGTAGAGATGGAGAGTCAGATGTTGTTGTTGGTATTCTAGTGTACCAGTAGAGATGGAGAGTCAGATGTTGTTGTTGGTGTTCTAGTGTACCAGTAGAGATGGAGTCAGATGTTGTTGTTGGTATTCTAGTGTACCAGTAGAGATGGGGTCAGATGTTGTTATTGTTGGTATTCTAGTGTACCAGTAGATATGGAGTCAGATGTTGTTGTTGGTATTCTAGTGTACCAGTAGATATGGAGTCAGATGTTGTTGTTGGTATTCTAGTGTACCAGTAGATATGGAGTCAGATGTTGTTGTTGGTATTCTAGTGTACCAGTAGAGATGGAGTCAGATGTTGTTGTTGGTGTTCTAGTGTACCAGTAGAGATGGAGTCAGATGTTGTTGTTGGTGTTCTAGTGTACCAGTAGAGATGGAGTCAGATGTTGTTGTTGTTGGTGTTCTAGTGTACCAGTAGAGATGGGGTCAGATGTTGTTGTTGTTGTTGGTATTCTAGTGTACCAGTAGAGATGGAGTCAGATGTTGTTGTTGTTGGTGTTCTAGTGTACCAGTAGAGATGGGGTCAGATGTTGTTACTGTTGGTATTCTAGTGTACCAGTAGATATGGAGTCAGATGTTGTTGTTGGTATTCTAGTGTACCAGTAGATATGGAGTCAGATGTCGTTGTTGGTATTCTAGTGTACCAGTAGATATGGAGTCAGATGTTATTGTTGGTATTCTAGTGTACCAGTAGATATGGAGTCAGATGTTGTTGTTGTTGTTGTTGGTGTTCTAGTGTACCAGTAGAGATGGAGTCAGATGTTGTTGTTGTTGGTGGTGTTCAAGTGTACCAGTAGAGATGGAGAGTCAGATGTTGTTGTTATTGTTGGTGTTCTAGTGTACCAGTAGAGATGGAGTCAGATGTTGTTGTTGGTATTCTAGTGTACCAGTAGAGATGGAGTCAGATGTTGTTGTTGGTATTCTAGTGTACCAGTAGAGATGGAATCAGATGTTGTTGTTGGTATTCTAGTGTACCAGTAGAGATGGAGTCAGATGTAGTTGTTGGTGTTCTAGTGTACCAGTAGAGATGGAGTCAGATGTTGTTGTTGGTGTTCTAGTGTACCAGTAGAGATGGAGTCAGATGTTGTTGTTGTTGGTGTTCTAGTGTACCAGTAGAGATGGGGTCAGATGTTGTTGTTGTTGGTATTCTAGTGTACCAGTAGAGATGGAGTCAGATGTTGTTGTTGTTGGTGTTCTAGTGTACCAGTAGAGATGGGGTCAGATGTTGTTACTGTTGGTATTCTAGTGTACCAGTAGATATGGAGTCAGATGTTGTTGTTGGTATTCTAGTGTACCAGTAGATATGGAGTCAGATGTTGTTGTTGGTATTCTAGTGTACCAGTAGATATGGAGTCAGATGTTGTTGTTGGTATTCTAGTGTACCAGTAGAGATGGAGTCAGATGTTGTTGTTGGTGTTCTAGTGTACCAGTAGAGATGGAGTCAGATGTTGTTGTTGGTGGTGTTCTAGTGTACCAGTAGAGATGGAGTCAGATGTTGTTGTTGGTGGTGTTCTAGTGTACCAGTAGAGATGGAGTCAGATGTTGTTGTTGTTGGTATTCTAGTGTACCAGTAGAGATGGAGTCAGATGTTGTTGTTGTTGGTATTCTAGTGCACCAGTAGAGATGGATTCAGATGTTGTTGTTGTTGTTGGTATTCTAGTGTACCAGTAGAGATGGAGAGTCGGATGTTTTTGTTGGTATTCTAGTGTACCAGTAGAGATAGAGTCAGATGTTGTTGTTGTTGGTGTTCTAGTGTACCAGTAGAGATGGAGTCAGATGTTGTTGTTGTTGGTGTTCTAGTGTACCAGTAGAGATGGAGAGGCAGATGTTGTTGTTGTTCTAGTGTACCAGTAGATATGGAGTCAGATGTTGTTGTTGTTGGTGTTCTAGTGTACCAGTAGAGATGGAGTCAGATGTTGTTGTTGTTGGTGGTGTTCAAGTGTACCAGTAGAGATGGAGAGTCAGATGTTGTTGTTATTGTTGGTGTTCTAGTGTACCAGTAGAGATGGAGTCAGATGTTGTTGTTGGTATTCTAGTGTACCAGTAGAGATGGAATCAGATGTTGTTGTTGGTATTCTAGTGTACCAGTAGAGATGGAGAGTCAGATGTTGTTGTTGGTGTTGGTGTTCTAGTGTACCAGTAGAGATGGAGTCAGATGTTGTTGTTGCTGTTGGTATTCTAGTGTACCAGTAGAGATGGAGTCAGATGTTGTTGTTGTTGGTATTCTAGTGTACCAGTAGATATGGAGTCAGATGTTGTTGTTGGTATTCTAGTGTACCAGTAGATATGGAGTCAGATGTTGTTTTTGGTATTCTAGTGTACCAGTAGAGATGGAGTCAGATGTTGTTGTTGTTGTTCTAGTGTACCAGTAGAGGTTGAGTCAGATGTTGTTGTTGTTGGTATCCTAGTGTACCAGTAGAGATGGAGTCAGATGTTGTTGTTGTTGGTATTCTAGTGTACCAGTAGAGATGGAGTCAGATGTTGTTGTTGTTGGTGTTCTACTGTACCAGTAGAGATGGAGTCAGATGCTGTTGTTGGTATTCTAGTGTACCAGTAGAGATGGAGTCAGATGTTGTTGTTGTTGGTGTTCTAGTGTACCAGTAGAGATGGAGAGTCAGATGTTGTTGTTGTTGTTGGTGTTCTAGTGTACCAGTAGAGATGGAGTCAGATGTTGTTGTTGTTGTTGGTGTTCTAGTGTACCAGTAGAGATGGAGTCAGATGTTGTTGTTGTTGGTGGTGTTCTAGTGTACCAGTAGAGATGGAGAGTCAGATGTTGTTGTTGTTGTTGTTGGTGTTCTAGTGTACCAGTAGAGATGGAGTCAGATGTTGTTGTTGGTGTTCTAGTGTACCAGTAGAGGTGGAGTCAGATGTTGTTGTTGGTATTTTAGTGTACCAGTAGAGATGGAGTCAGATGTTGTTGTTGGTATTCTAGTGTACCAGTAGAGATGGAGAGTCAGAGGTTGTTGTTGGTGTTGGTGTTCTAGTTTACCAGTAGAGATGGGGTCAGATGTTGTTATTGTTGGTATTCTAGTGTACCAGTAGAGATGGAGTCAGATGTTGTTGTTGTTGGTATTCTAGTGTACCAGTAGAGATGGAGTCAGATGTTGTTGTTGCTGTTGTTATTCTAGTTTACCAGTAGAGATGGAGTCAGATGTTGTTGTTGTTGGTATTCTAGTGTACCAGTAGAGATGGAGTCAGATGTTGTTGTTGTTGGTGTTCTAGTGTACCAGTAGAGATGGGGTCAGATGTTGTTATTGTTGGTATTCTAGTGTACCAGTAGATATGGAGTCAGATGTTGTTGTTGGTATTCTAGTGTACCAGTAGAGATGGAGTCAGATGTTGTTGTTGTTGGTATTCTAGTGTACCAGTAGAGATGGAGTCAGATGTTGTTGTTGTTGGTGTTCTAGTGTACCAGTAGAGATGGAGTCAGATGTTGTTGTTGTTGGTATTCTAGTGTACCAGTAGAGATGGAGTCAGATGTTGTTGTTGTTGGTGTTCTAGTGTACCAGTAGAGGTGGAGTCAGATGTTGTTGTTGTTGGTGGTGTTCTAGTGTACCAGTAGAGATGGAGTCAGATGTTGTTGTTGTTGGTGGTGTTCTAGTGTACCAGTAGAGATGGAGAGTCAGATGTTGTTGTTTTTGTTGTTGGTGGTGTTCTAGTGTACCAGTAGAGATGGAGTCAGATGTTGTTGTTGGTGTTCTAGTGTACCAGTAGAGATGGAGTCAGATGTTGTTGTTGGTATTCTAGTGTACCAGTAGAGATGGAGTCAGATGTTGTTGTTGGTGTTCTAGTGTACCAGTAGAGATGGAGTCAGATGTTGTTGTTGTTGGTATTCTAGTGTACCAGTAGAGATGGAGTCAGATGTTGTTGTTGTTGGTGTTCTAGTGTACCAGTAGAGGTGGAGTCAGATGTTGTTGTTGTTGGTATTCTAGTGTACCAGTAGAGATGGAGAGTCAGATGTTGTTGTTGGTATTCTAGTTTACCAGTAGAGATGGAGTCAGATGTTGTTGTTGTTGGTGTTCTAGTGTACCAGTAGAGATGGAGTCAGATGTTGTTGTTGGTATTCTAGTGTACCAGTAGAGATGGAGTCAGATGTTGTTGTTGTTGTTGGTATTCTAGTGTACCAGTAGAGATGGAGAGTCGGATGTTTTTGTTGGTATTCTAGTGTACCAGTAGAGATAGAGTCAGATGTTGTTGTTGTTGGTGTTCTAGTGTACCAGTAGAGATGGAGTCAGATGTTGTTGTTGTTGGTGTTCTAGTGTACCAGTAGAGATGGAGAGGCAGATGTTGTTGTTGTTCTAGTGTACCAGTAGATATGGAGTCAGATGTTGTTGTTGTTGGTGTTCTAGTGTACCAGTAGAGATGGAGTCAGATGTTGTTGTTGTTGGTGGTGTTCAAGTGTACCAGTAGAGATGGAGAGTCAGATGTTGTTGTTATTGTTTGTGTTCTAGTGTACCAGTAGAGATGGAGTCAGATGTTGTTGTTGGTATTCTAGTGTACCAGTAGAGATGGAATCAGATGTTGTTGTTGGTATTCTAGTGTACCAGTAGAGATGGAGAGTCAGATGTTGTTGTTGGTGTTGGTGTTCTAGTGTACCAGTAGAGATGGAGTCAGATGTTGTTGTTGCTGTTGGTATTCTAGTGTACCAGTAGAGATGGAGTCAGATGTTGTTGTTGTTGGTATTCTAGTGTACCAGTAGATATGGAGTCAGATGTTGTTGTTGGTATTCTAGTGTACCAGTAGATATGGAGTCAGATGTTGTTTTTGGTATTCTAGTGTACCAGTAGAGATGGAGTCAGATGTTGTTGTTGTTGTTCTAGTGTACCAGTAGAGGTTGAGTCAGATGTTGTTGTTGTTGGTATCCTAGTGTACCAGTAGAGATGGAGTCAGATGTTGTTGTTGTTGGTATTCTAGTGTACCAGTAGAGATGGAGTCAGATGTTGTTGTTGTTGGTGTTCTACTGTACCAGTAGAGATGGAGTCAGATGCTGTTGTTGGTATTCTAGTGTACCAGTAGAGATGGAGTCAGATGTTGTTGTTGTTGGTGTTCTAGTGTACCAGTAGAGATGGAGAGTCAGATGTTGTTGTTGTTGTTGGTGTTCTAGTGTACCAGTAGAGATGGAGTCAGATGTTGTTGTTGTTGTTGGTGTTCTAGTGTACCAGTAGAGATGGAGTCAGATGTTGTTGTTGTTGGTGGTGTTCTAGTGTACCAGTAGAGATGGAGAGTCAGATGTTGTTGTTGTTGTTGTTGGTGTTCTAGTGTACCAGTAGAGATGGAGTCAGATGTTGTTGTTGGTGTTCTAGTGTACCAGTAGAGGTGGAGTCAGATGTTGTTGTTGGTATTTTAGTGTACCAGTAGAGATGGAGTCAGATGTTGTTGTTGGTATTCTAGTGTACCAGTAGAGATGGAGAGTCAGAGGTTGTTGTTGGTGTTGGTGTTCTAGTTTACCAGTAGAGATGGGGTCAGATGTTGTTATTGTTGGTATTCTAGTGTACCAGTAGAGATGGAGTCAGATGTTGTTGTTGTTGGTATTCTAGTGTACCAGTAGAGATGGAGTCAGATGTTGTTGTTGCTGTTGTTATTCTAGTTTACCAGTAGAGATGGAGTCAGATGTTGTTGTTGTTGGTATTCTAGTGTACCAGTAGAGATGGAGTCAGATGTTGTTGTTGTTGGTGTTCTAGTGTACCAGTAGAGATGGGGTCAGATGTTGTTATTGTTGGTATTCTAGTGTACCAGTAGATATGGAGTCAGATGTTGTTGTTGGTATTCTAGTGTACCAGTAGAGATGGAGTCAGATGTTGTTGTTGTTGGTATTCTAGTGTACCAGTAGAGATGGAGTCAGATGTTGTTGTTGTTGGTGTTCTAGTGTACCAGTAGAGATGGAGTCAGATGTTGTTGTTGTTGGTATTCTAGTGTACCAGTAGAGATGGAGTCAGATGTTGTTGTTGTTGGTGTTCTAGTGTACCAGTAGAGGTGGAGTCAGATGTTGTTGTTGTTGGTGGTGTTCTAGTGTACCAGTAGAGATGGAGTCAGATGTTGTTGTTGTTGGTGGTGTTCTAGTGTACCAGTAGAGATGGAGAGTCAGATGTTGTTGTTTTTGTTGTTGGTGGTGTTCTAGTGTACCAGTAGAGATGGAGTCAGATGTTGTTGTTGGTGTTCTAGTGTACCAGTAGAGATGGAGTCAGATGTTGTTGTTGGTATTCTAGTGTACCAGTAGAGATGGAGTCAGATGTTGTTGTTGGTGTTCTAGTGTACCAGTAGAGATGGAGTCAGATGTTGTTGTTGTTGGTATTCTAGTGTACCAGTAGAGATGGAGTCAGATGTTGTTGTTGTTGGTGTTCTAGTGTACCAGTAGAGGTGGAGTCAGATGTTGTTGTTGTTGGTATTCTAGTGTACCAGTAGAGATGGAGAGTCAGATGTTGTTGTTGGTATTCTAGTTTACCAGTAGAGATGGAGTCAGATGTTGTTGTTGTTGGTGTTCTAGTGTACCAGTAGAGATGGAGTCAGATGTTGTTGTTGGTATTCTAGTGTACCAGTAGAGATGGAGTCAGATGTTGTTGTTGTTGGTGTTCTAGTGTACCAGTAGAGATGGAGAGTCAGATGTTGTTGTTGTTGTTGGTGTTCTAGTGTACCAGTAGAGATGGAGTCAGATGTTGTTGATGTTGTTGGTGTTCTAGTGTACCAGTAGAGATGGAGTCAGATGTTGTTGTTGTTGGTGTTCTAGTGTACCAGTAGAGATGGAGTCAGATGTTGTTGTTGGTGTTCTAGTGTACCAGTAAAGATGGAGTCAGATGTTGTTGTTGTTGTTGGTATTCTAGTGTACCAGTAGAGATGGAGTCAGATGTTGTTGTTAGTGTTCTAGTGTACCAGTAGATATGGAGTCAGATGTTGTTGTTGGTATTCTAGTGTACCAGTAGAGATGGAGTCAGATGTTGTTGTTGGTGTTCTAGTGTACCAGTAGAGATGGAGTCAGATGTTGTTGTTGTTGGTATTCTAGTGTACCAGTAGAGATGGAGTCAGATGTTGTTGTTGTTGGTGTTCTAGTGTACCAGTAGAGATGGAGTCAGATGTTGTTGTTGATGGTGTTCTAGTGTACCAGTAGAGGTGGAGTCAGATGTTGTTGTTGTTGGTATTCTAGTGTACCAGTAGAGATGGAGAGTCAGATGTTGTTGTTGGTATTCTAGTGTACCAGTAGAGATGGAGTCAGATGTTGTTGTTGTTGGTGTTCTAGTGTACCAGTAGAGATGGAGTCAGATGTTGTTGTTGGTATTCTAGTGTACCAGTAGAGATGGAGTCAGATGTTGTTGTTGTTGGTGTTCTAGTGTACCAGTAGAGATGGAGAGTCAGATGTTGTTGTTGTTGTTGGTGTTCTAGTGTACCAGTAGAGATGGAGTCAGATGTTGTTGATGTTGTTGGTGTTCTAGTGTACCAGTAGAGATGGAGTCAGATGTTGTTGTTGGTGTTCTAGTGTACCAGTAAAGATGGAGTCAGATGTTGTTGTTGTTGTTGGTATTCTAGTGTACCAGTAGAGATGGAGTCAGATGTTGTTGTTAGTGTTCTAGTGTACCAGTAGATATGGAGTCAGATGTTGTTGTTGGTATTCTAGTGTACCAGTAGAGATGGAGTCAGATGTTGTTGTTGGTGTTCTAGTGTACCAGTAGAGATGGAGTCAGATGTTGTTGTTGGTGTTCTAGTGTACCAGTAGAGATGGAGTCAGCTGTTGTTGTTGTTGGTGTTCTAGTGTACCAGTAGAGATGGAGTCAGATGTTGTTGTTGGTGGTGTTCTAGTGTACCAGTAGAGATGGAGTCAGATGTTGTTGGTATTCTAGTGTACCAGTAGAGATGGATTCAGATGTTGTTGTTGTTGTTGGTATTCTAGTGTACCAGTAGAGATGGAGTCAGATGTTGTTGTTGGTATTCTAGTGTACCAGTAGATATGGAGTCAGATGTTGTTGTTGGTATTCTAGTGTACCAGTAGAGATGGAGTCAGATGTTGTTGTTGGTGTTCTAGTGTACCAGTAGAGATGGAGAGTCGGATGTTTTTGTTGGTATTCTAGTGTACCAGTAGAGATAGAGTCAGATGTTGTTGTTGTTGGTGTTCTAGTGTACCAGTAGATATGGAGTCAGATGTTGTTGTTCTTGTTGTTGGTGTTCTAGTGTACCAGTAGAGATGGAGTCAGATGTTGTTGTTGTTGGTGGTGTTCAAGTGTACCAGTAGAGATGGAGAGTCAGATGTTGTTGTTATTGTTGGTGTTCTAGTGTACCAGTAGAGATGGAGTCAGATGTTGTTGTTGGTATTCTAGTGTACCAGTAGAGATGGAATCAGATGTTGTTGTTGGTATTCTAGTGTACCAGTAGAGATGGAGTCAGATGTTGTTGTTGGTGTTCTAGTGTACCAGTAGAGATGGAGTCAGATGTTGTTGTTGGTGTTCTAGTGTACCAGTAGAGATGGAGTCAGATGTTGTTGTTGTTGGTGTTCTAGTGTACCAGTAGAGATGGGGTCAGATGTTGTTGTTGTTGGTATTCTAGTGTACCAGTAGAGATGGAGTCAGATGTTGTTGTTGTTGGTGTTCTAGTGTACCAGTAGAGATGGGGTCAGATGTTGTTACTGTTGGTATTCTAGTGTACCAGTAGATATGGAGTCAGATGTTGTTGTTGGTATTCTAGTGTACCAGTAGATATGGAGTCAGATGTTGTTGTTGGTATTCTAGTGTACCAGTAGATATGGAGTCAGATGTTATTGTTGGTATTCTAGTGTACCAGTAGATATGGAGTCAGATGTTGTTGTTGGTATTCTAGTGTACCAGTAGAGATGGAGTCAGATGTTGTTGTTGGTGTTCTAGTGTACCAGTAGAGATGGAGTCAGATGTTGTTGTTGGTGGTGTTCTAGTGTACCAGTAGAGATGGAGTCAGATGTTGTTGTTGTTGGTGTTCTAGTGTACCAGTAGAGATGGAGTCAGATGTTGTTGTTGGTGGTGTTCTAGTGTACCAGTAGAGATGGAGTCAGATGTTGTTGTTGTTGGTATTCTAGTGCACCAGTAGAGATGGATTCAGATGTTGTTGTTGTTGTTGGTATTCTAGTGTACCAGTAGAGATGGAGAGTCGGATGTTTTTGTTGGTATTCTAGTGTACCAGTAGAGATAGAGTCAGATGTTGTTGTTGTTGGTGTTCTAGTGTACCAGTAGAGATGGAGTCAGATGTTGTTGTTGTTGGTGTTCTAGTGTACCAGTAGAGATGGAGAGGCAGATGTTGTTGTTGTTGTTGTTCTAGTGTACCAGTAGATATGGAGTCAGATGTTGTTGTTGTTGGTGTTCTAGTGTACCAGTAGAGATGGAGTCAGATGTTGTTGTTGTTGGTGGTGTTCAAGTGTACCAGTAGAGATGGAGAGTCAGATGTTGTTGTTATTGTTGGTGTTCTAGTGTACCAGTAGAGATGGAGTCAGATGTTGTTGTTGGTATTCTAGTGTACCAGTAGAGATGGAATCAGATGTTGTTGTTGGTATTCTAGTGTACCAGTAGAGATGGAGAGTCAGATGTTGTTGTGGTGTTGGTGTTCTAGTGTACCAGTACAGATGGAGTCAGATGTTGTTGTTGCTGTTGGTATTCTAGTGTACCAGTAGAGATGGAGTCAGATGTTGTTGTTGTTGGTATTCTAGTGTACCAGTAGAGATGGAGTCAGATGTTGTTGTTGTTGGTGTTCTAGTGTACCAGTAGAGATGGGGTCAGATGTTGTTATTGTTGGTATTCTAGTGTACCAGTAGATATGGAGTCAGATGTTGTTGTTGGTATTCTAGTGTACCAGTAGATATGGAGTCAGATGTTGTTTTTGGTATTCTAGTGTACCAGTAGAGATGGAGTCAGATGTTGTTGTTGTTGTTCTAGTGTACCAGTAGAGGTTGAGTCAGATGTTGTTGTTGTTGGTATCCTAGTGTACCAGTAGAGATGGAGTCAGATGTTGTTGTTGTTGGTATTCTAATGTACCAGTAGAGATGGAGTCAGATGTTGTTGTTGTTGGTATTCTAGTGTACCAGTAGAGATGGAGTCAGATGTTGTTGTTGTTGGTGTTCTAGTGTACCAGTAGAGATGGAGAGTCAGATGTTGTTGTTGTTGTTGGTGTTCTAGTGTACCAGTAGAGATGGAGTCAGATGTTGTTGTTGTTGTTGGTGTTCTAGTGTACCAGTAGAGATGGAGTCAGATGTTGTTGTTGTTGGTGGTGTTCTAGTGTACCAGTAGAGATGGAGAGTCAGATGTTGTTGTTGTTGTTGTTGGTGTTCTAGTGTACCAGTAGAGATGGAGTCAGATGTTGTTGTTGGTGTTCTAGTGTACCAGTAGAGGTGGAGTCAGATGTTGTTGTTGGTATTTTAGTGTACCAGTAGAGGTTGAGTCAGATGTTGTTGTTGTTGGTATCCTAGTGTACCAGTAGAGATGGAGTCAGATGTTGTTGTTGTTGGTATTCTAGTGTACCAGTAGAGATGGAGTCAGATGTTGTTGTTGTTGGTGTTCTACTGTACCAGTAGAGATGGAGTCAGATGCTGTTGTTGGTATTCTAGTGTACCAGTAGAGATGGAGTCAGATGTTGTTGTTGTTGGTGTTCTAGTGTACCAGTAGAGATGGAGAGTCAGATGTTGTTGTTGTTGTTGGTGTTCTAGTGTACCAGTAGAGATGGAGTCAGATGTTGTTGTTGTTGTTGGTGTTCTAGTGTACCAGTAGAGATGGAGTCAGATGTTGTTGTTGTTGGTGGTGTTCTAGTGTACCAGTAGAGATGGAGAGTCAGATGTTGTTGTTGTTGTTGTTGGTGTTCTAGTGTACCAGTAGAGATGGAGTCAGATGTTGTTGTTGGTGTTCTAGTGTACCAGTAGAGATGGAGTCAGATGTTGTTGTTGGTGTTCTAGTGTACCAGTAGAGGTGGAGTCAGATGTTGTTGTTGGTATTTTAGTGTACCAGTAGAGATGGAGTCAGATGTTGTTGTTGGTATTCTAGTGTACCAGTAGAGATGGAGAGTCAGAGGTTGTTGTTGGTGTTGGTGTTCTAGTTTACCAGTAGAGATGGGGTCAGATGTTGTTATTGTTGGTATTCTAGTGTACCAGTAGAGATGGAGTCAGATGTTGTTGTTGTTGGTATTCTAGTGTACCAGTAGAGATGGAGTCAGATGTTGTTGTTGCTGTTGTTATTCTAGTTTACCAGTAGAGATGGAGTCAGATGTTGTTGTTGTTGGTATTCTAGTGTACCAGTAGAGATGGAGTCAGATGTTGTTGTTGTTGGTGTTCTAGTGTACCAGTAGAGATGGGGTCAGATGTTGTTATTGTTGGTATTCTAGTGTACCAGTAGATATGGAGTCAGATGTTGTTGTTGGTATTCTAGTGTACCAGTAGAGATGGAGTCAGATGTTGTTGTTGTTGGTATTCTAGTGTACCAGTAGAGATGGAGTCAGATGTTGTTGTTGTTGGTGTTCTAGTGTACCAGTAGAGATGGAGTCAGATGTTGTTGTTGTTGGTATTCTAGTGTACCAGTAGAGATGGAGTCAGATGTTGTTGTTGTTGGTGTTCTAGTGTACCAGTAGAGGTGGAGTCAGATGTTGTTGTTGTTGGTGGTGTTCTAGTGTACCAGTAGAGATGGAGTCAGATGTTGTTGTTGTTGGTGGTGTTCTAGTGTACCAGTAGAGATGGAGAGTCAGATGTTGTTGTTTTTGTTGTTGGTGGTGTTCTAGTGTACCAGTAGAGATGGAGTCAGATGTTGTTGTTGGTGTTCTAGTGTACCAGTAGAGATGGAGTCAGATGTTGTTGTTGGTATTCTAGTGTACCAGTAGAGATGGAGTCAGATGTTGTTGTTGGTGTTCTAGTGTACCAGTAGAGATGGAGTCAGATGTTGTTGTTGTTGGTATTCTAGTGTACCAGTAGAGATGGAGTCAGATGTTGTTGTTGTTGGTGTTCTAGTGTACCAGTAGAGGTGGAGTCAGATGTTGTTGTTGTTGGTATTCTAGTGTACCAGTAGAGATGGAGAGTCAGATGTTGTTGTTGGTATTCTAGTTTACCAGTAGAGATGGAGTCAGATGTTGTTGTTGTTGGTGTTCTAGTGTACCAGTAGAGATGGAGTCAGATGTTGTTGTTGGTATTCTAGTGTACCAGTAGAGATGGAGTCAGATGTTGTTGTTGTTGTTGGTATTCTAGTGTACCAGTAGAGATGGAGAGTCGGATGTTTTTGTTGGTATTCTAGTGTACCAGTAGAGATAGAGTCAGATGTTGTTGTTGTTGGTGTTCTAGTGTACCAGTAGAGATGGAGTCAGATGTTGTTGTTGTTGGTGTTCTAGTGTACCAGTAGAGATGGAGAGGCAGATGTTGTTGTTGTTCTAGTGTACCAGTAGATATGGAGTCAGATGTTGTTGTTGTTGGTGTTCTAGTGTACCAGTAGAGATGGAGTCAGATGTTGTTGTTGTTGGTGGTGTTCAAGTGTACCAGTAGAGATGGAGAGTCAGATGTTGTTGTTATTGTTTGTGTTCTAGTGTACCAGTAGAGATGGAGTCAGATGTTGTTGTTGGTATTCTAGTGTACCAGTAGAGATGGAATCAGATGTTGTTGTTGGTATTCTAGTGTACCAGTAGAGATGGAGAGTCAGATGTTGTTGTTGGTGTTGGTGTTCTAGTGTACCAGTAGAGATGGAGTCAGATGTTGTTGTTGCTGTTGGTATTCTAGTGTACCAGTAGAGATGGAGTCAGATGTTGTTGTTGTTGGTATTCTAGTGTACCAGTAGATATGGAGTCAGATGTTGTTGTTGGTATTCTAGTGTACCAGTAGATATGGAGTCAGATGTTGTTTTTGGTATTCTAGTGTACCAGTAGAGATGGAGTCAGATGTTGTTGTTGTTGTTCTAGTGTACCAGTAGAGGTTGAGTCAGATGTTGTTGTTGTTGGTATCCTAGTGTACCAGTAGAGATGGAGTCAGATGTTGTTGTTGTTGGTATTCTAGTGTACCAGTAGAGATGGAGTCAGATGTTGTTGTTGTTGGTGTTCTACTGTACCAGTAGAGATGGAGTCAGATGCTGTTGTTGGTATTCTAGTGTACCAGTAGAGATGGAGTCAGATGTTGTTGTTGTTGGTGTTCTAGTGTACCAGTAGAGATGGAGAGTCAGATGTTGTTGTTGTTGTTGGTGTTCTAGTGTACCAGTAGAGATGGAGTCAGATGTTGTTGTTGTTGTTGGTGTTCTAGTGTACCAGTAGAGATGGAGTCAGATGTTGTTGTTGTTGGTGGTGTTCTAGTGTACCAGTAGAGATGGAGAGTCAGATGTTGTTGTTGTTGTTGTTGGTGTTCTAGTGTACCAGTAGAGATGGAGTCAGATGTTGTTGTTGGTGTTCTAGTGTACCAGTAGAGGTGGAGTCAGATGTTGTTGTTGGTATTTTAGTGTACCAGTAGAGATGGAGTCAGATGTTGTTGTTGGTATTCTAGTGTACCAGTAGAGATGGAGAGTCAGAGGTTGTTGTTGGTGTTGGTGTTCTAGTTTACCAGTAGAGATGGGGTCAGATGTTGTTATTGTTGGTATTCTAGTGTACCAGTAGAGATGGAGTCAGATGTTGTTGTTGTTGGTATTCTAGTGTACCAGTAGAGATGGAGTCAGATGTTGTTGTTGCTGTTGTTATTCTAGTTTACCAGTAGAGATGGAGTCAGATGTTGTTGTTGTTGGTATTCTAGTGTACCAGTAGAGATGGAGTCAGATGTTGTTGTTGGTATTCTAGTGTACCAGTAGAGATGGAGTCAGATGTTGTTATTGTTGGTATTCTAGTGTACCAGTAGATATGGAGTCAGATGTTGTTGTTGGTATTCTAGTGTACCAGTAGAGATGGAGTCAGATGTTGTTGTTGTTGGTATTCTAGTGTACCAGTAGAGATGGAGTCAGATGTTGTTGTTGTTGGTGTTCTAGTGTACCAGTAGAGATGGAGTCAGATGTTGTTGTTGTTGGTATTCTAGTGTACCAGTAGAGATGGAGTCAGATGTTGTTGTTGTTGGTGTTCTAGTGTACCAGTAGAGGTGGAGTCAGATGTTGTTGTTGTTGGTGGTGTTCTAGTGTACCAGTAGAGATGGAGTCAGATGTTGTTGTTGTTGGTGGTGTTCTAGTGTACCAGTAGAGATGGAGAGTCAGATGTTGTTGTTTTTGTTGTTGGTGGTGTTCTAGTGTACCAGTAGAGATGGAGTCAGATGTTGTTGTTGGTGTTCTAGTGTACCAGTAGAGATGGAGTCAGATGTTGTTGTTGGTATTCTAGTGTACCAGTAGAGATGGAGTCAGATGTTGTTGTTGGTGTTCTAGTGTACCAGTAGAGATGGAGTCAGATGTTGTTGTTGTTGGTATTCTAGTGTACCAGTAGAGATGGAGTCAGATGTTGTTGTTGTTGGTGTTCTAGTGTACCAGTAGAGGTGGAGTCAGATGTTGTTGTTGTTGGTATTCTAGTGTACCAGTAGAGATGGAGAGTCAGATGTTGTTGTTGGTATTCTAGTTTACCAGTAGAGATGGAGTCAGATGTTGTTGTTGTTGGTGTTCTAGTGTACCAGTAGAGATGGAGTCAGATGTTGTTGTTGGTATTCTAGTGTACCAGTAGAGATGGAGTCAGATGTTGTTGTTGTTGGTGTTCTAGTGTACCAGTAGAGATGGAGAGTCAGATGTTGTTGTTGTTGTTGGTGTTCTAGTGTACCAGTAGAGATGGAGTCAGATGTTGTTGATGTTGTTGGTGTTCTAGTGTACCAGTAGAGATGGAGTCAGATGTTGTTGTTGTTGGTGTTCTAGTGTACCAGTAGAGATGGAGTCAGATGTTGTTGTTGGTGTTCTAGTGTACCAGTAAAGATGGAGTCAGATGTTGTTGTTGTTGTTGGTATTCTAGTGTACCAGTAGAGATGGAGTCAGATGTTGTTGTTAGTGTTCTAGTGTACCAGTAGATATGGAGTCAGATGTTGTTGTTGGTATTCTAGTGTACCAGTAGAGATGGAGTCAGATGTTGTTGTTGGTGTTCTAGTGTACCAGTAGAGATGGAGTCAGATGTTGTTGTTGGTGTTCTAGTGTACCAGTAGAGATGGAGTCAGATGTTGTTGTTGTTGGTGTTCTAGTGTACCAGTAGAGATGGAGTCAGATGTTGTTGTTGGTGTTCTAGTGTACCAGTAGAGATGGAGTCAGATGTTGTTGTTGGTATTCTAGTGTACCAGTAGAGATGGAGTCAGATGTTGTTGTTGGTGTTTTGTGTACCAGTAGAGATTGAATCAGATGTTGTTGTTGTTGGTATTCTAGTGTACCAGTAGAGATGGAGTCAGATGTTGTTGTTGTTGGTATTCTAGTGTACCAGTAGAGATGGAGTCAGATGTTGTTGTTGTTGGTGTTCTAGTGTACCAGTAGAGATGGAGTCAGATGTTGTTGTTGATGGTGTTCTAGTGTACCAGTAGAGGTGGAGTCAGATGTTGTTGTTGTTGGTATTCTAGTGTACCAGTAGAGATGGAGAGTCAGATGTTGTTGTTGGTATTCTAGTGTACCAGTAGAGATGGAGTCAGATGTTGTTGTTGTTGGTGTTCTAGTGTACCAGTAGAGATGGAGTCAGATGTTGTTGTTGGTATTCTAGTGTACCAGTAGAGATGGAGTCAGATGTTGTTGTTGTTGGTGTTCTAGTGTACCAGTAGAGATGGAGAGTCAGATGTTGTTGTTGTTGTTGGTGTTCTAGTGTACCAGTAGAGATGGAGTCAGATGTTGTTGATGTTGTTGGTGTTCTAGTGTACCAGTAGAGATGGAGTCAGATGTTGTTGTTGGTGTTCTAGTGTACCAGTAAAGATGGAGTCAGATGTTGTTGTTGTTGTTGGTATTCTAGTGTACCAGTAGAGATGGAGTCAGATGTTGTTGTTAGTGTTCTAGTGTACCAGTAGATATGGAGTCAGATGTTGTTGTTGGTATTCTAGTGTACCAGTAGAGATGGAGTCAGATGTTGTTGTTGGTGTTCTAGTGTACCAGTAGAGATGGAGTCAGATGTTGTTGTTGGTGTTCTAGTGTACCAGTAGAGATGGAGTCAGCTGTTGTTGTTGTTGGTGTTCTAGTGTACCAGTAGAGATGGAGTCAGATGTTGTTGTTGGTGGTGTTCTAGTGTACCAGTAGAGATGGAGTCAGATGTTGTTGGTATTCTAGTGTACCAGTAGAGATGGATTCAGATGTTGTTGTTGTTGTTGGTATTCTAGTGTACCAGTAGAGATGGAGTCAGATGTTGTTGTTGGTATTCTAGTGTACCAGTAGATATGGAGTCAGATGTTGTTGTTGGTATTCTAGTGTACCAGTAGAGATGGAGTCAGATGTTGTTGTTGGTGTTCTAGTGTACCAGTAGAGATGGAGAGTCGGATGTTTTTGTTGGTATTCTAGTGTACCAGTAGAGATAGAGTCAGATGTTGTTGTTGTTGGTGTTCTAGTGTACCAGTAGATATGGAGTCAGATGTTGTTGTTCTTGTTGTTGGTGTTCTAGTGTACCAGTAGAGATGGAGTCAGATGTTGTTGTTGTTGGTGGTGTTCAAGTGTACCAGTAGAGATGGAGAGTCAGATGTTGTTGTTATTGTTGGTGTTCTAGTGTACCAGTAGAGATGGAGTCAGATGTTGTTGTTGGTATTCTAGTGTACCAGTAGAGATGGAATCAGATGTTGTTGTTGGTATTCTAGTGTACCAGTAGAGATGGAGTCAGATGTTGTTGTTGGTGTTCTAGTGTACCAGTAGAGATGGAGTCAGATGTTGTTGTTGGTGTTCTAGTGTACCAGTAGAGATGGAGTCAGATGTTGTTGTTGTTGGTGTTCTAGTGTACCAGTAGAGATGGGGTCAGATGTTGTTGTTGTTGGTATTCTAGTGTACCAGTAGAGATGGAGTCAGATGTTGTTGTTGTTGGTGTTCTAGTGTACCAGTAGAGATGGGGTCAGATGTTGTTACTGTTGGTATTCTAGTGTACCAGTAGATATGGAGTCAGATGTTGTTGTTGGTATTCTAGTGTACCAGTAGATATGGAGTCAGATGTTGTTGTTGGTATTCTAGTGTACCAGTAGATATGGAGTCAGATGTTATTGTTGGTATTCTAGTGTACCAGTAGATATGGAGTCAGATGTTGTTGTTGGTATTCTAGTGTACCAGTAGAGATGGAGTCAGATGTTGTTGTTGGTGTTCTAGTGTACCAGTAGAGATGGAGTCAGATGTTGTTGTTGGTGGTGTTCTAGTGTACCAGTAGAGATGGAGTCAGATGTTGTTGTTGTTGGTGTTCTAGTGTACCAGTAGAGATGGAGTCAGATGTTGTTGTTGGTGGTGTTCTAGTGTACCAGTAGAGATGGAGTCAGATGTTGTTGTTGTTGGTATTCTAGTGCACCAGTAGAGATGGATTCAGATGTTGTTGTTGTTGTTGGTATTCTAGTGTACCAGTAGAGATGGAGAGTCGGATGTTTTTGTTGGTATTCTAGTGTACCAGTAGAGATAGAGTCAGATGTTGTTGTTGTTGGTGTTCTAGTGTACCAGTAGAGATGGAGTCAGATGTTGTTGTTGTTGGTGTTCTAGTGTACCAGTAGAGATGGAGAGGCAGATGTTGTTGTTGTTGTTGTTCTAGTGTACCAGTAGATATGGAGTCAGATGTTGTTGTTGTTGGTGTTCTAGTGTACCAGTAGAGATGGAGTCAGATGTTGTTGTTGTTGGTGGTGTTCAAGTGTACCAGTAGAGATGGAGAGTCAGATGTTGTTGTTATTGTTGGTGTTCTAGTGTACCAGTAGAGATGGAGTCAGATGTTGTTGTTGGTATTCTAGTGTACCAGTAGAGATGGAATCAGATGTTGTTGTTGGTATTCTAGTGTACCAGTAGAGATGGAGAGTCAGATGTTGTTGTGGTGTTGGTGTTCTAGTGTACCAGTACAGATGGAGTCAGATGTTGTTGTTGCTGTTGGTATTCTAGTGTACCAGTAGAGATGGAGTCAGATGTTGTTGTTGTTGGTATTCTAGTGTACCAGTAGAGATGGAGTCAGATGTTGTTGTTGTTGGTGTTCTAGTGTACCAGTAGAGATGGGGTCAGATGTTGTTATTGTTGGTATTCTAGTGTACCAGTAGATATGGAGTCAGATGTTGTTGTTGGTATTCTAGTGTACCAGTAGATATGGAGTCAGATGTTGTTTTTGGTATTCTAGTGTACCAGTAGAGATGGAGTCAGATGTTGTTGTTGTTGTTCTAGTGTACCAGTAGAGGTTGAGTCAGATGTTGTTGTTGTTGGTATCCTAGTGTACCAGTAGAGATGGAGTCAGATGTTGTTGTTGTTGGTATTCTAATGTACCAGTAGAGATGGAGTCAGATGTTGTTGTTGTTGGTATTCTAGTGTACCAGTAGAGATGGAGTCAGATGTTGTTGTTGTTGGTGTTCTAGTGTACCAGTAGAGATGGAGAGTCAGATGTTGTTGTTGTTGTTGGTGTTCTAGTGTACCAGTAGAGATGGAGTCAGATGTTGTTGTTGTTGTTGGTGTTCTAGTGTACCAGTAGAGATGGAGTCAGATGTTGTTGTTGTTGGTGGTGTTCTAGTGTACCAGTAGAGATGGAGAGTCAGATGTTGTTGTTGTTGTTGTTGGTGTTCTAGTGTACCAGTAGAGATGGAGTCAGATGTTGTTGTTGGTGTTCTAGTGTACCAGTAGAGGTGGAGTCAGATGTTGTTGTTGGTATTTTAGTGTACCAGTAGAGATGGAGTCAGATGTTGTTGTTGTTGGTGTTCTAGTGTACCAGTAGAGATGGAGTCAGATGTTGTTGTTGTTGGTATTCTAGTGTACCAGTAGAGATGGAGTCAGATGTTGTTATTGTTGGTATTCTAGTGTACCAGTAGATATGGAGTCAGATGTTGTTGTTGGTATTCTAGTGTACCAGTAGATATGGAGTCAGATGTTGTTGTTGTTGGTGGTGTTCTAGTGTACCAGTAGAGATGGAGAGTCAGATGTTGTTGTTTTTGTTGTTGGTGGTGTTCTAGTGTACCAGTAGAGATGGAGTCAGATGTTGTTGTTGGTGTTCTAGTGTACCAGTAGAGATGGAGTCAGATGTTGTTGTTGGTATTCTAGTGTACCAGTAGAGATGGAGTCAGATGTTGTTGTTGGTGTTCTAGTGTACCAGTAGAGATTGAATCAGATGTTGTTGTTGTCGGTATTCTAGTGTACCAGTAGAGATGGAGTCAGATGTTGTTGTTGTTGGTATTCTAGTGTACCAGTAGAGATGGAGTCAGATGTTGTTGTTGTTGGTGTTCTAGTGTACCAGTAGAGATGGAGTCAGATGTTGTTGTTGATGGTGTTCTAGTGTACCAGTAGAGGTGGAGTCAGATGTTGTTGTTGGTATTCTAGTGTACCAGTAGATATGGAGTCAGATGTTGTTGTTGGTATTCTAGTGTACCAGTAGATATGGAGTCAGATGTTATTGTTGGTATTCTAGTGTACCAGTAGATATGGAGTCAGATGTTGTTGTTGGTATTCTAGTGTACCAGTAGAGATGGAGTCAGATGTTGTTGTTGGTGTTCTAGTGTACCAGTAGAGATGGAGTCAGATGTTGTTGTTGGTGGTGTTCTAGTGTACCAGTAGAGATGGAGTCAGATGTTGTTGTTGTTGGTGTTCTAGTGTACCAGTAGAGATGGAGTCAGATGTTGTTGTTGTTGGTGTTCTAGTGTACCAGTAGAGATGGGGTCAGATGTTGTTATTGTTGGTATTCTAGTGTACCAGTAGATATGGAGTCAGATGTTGTTGTTGGTATTCTAGTGTACCAGTAGATATGGAGTCAGATGTTGTTTTTGGTATTCTAGTGTACCAGTAGAGATGGAGTCAGATGTTGTTGTTGTTGTTCTAGTGTACCAGTAGAGGTTGAGTCAGATGTTGTTGTTGTTGGTATCCTAGTGTACCAGTAGAGATGGAGTCAGATGTTGTTGTTGTTGGTATTCTAGTGTACCAGTAGAGATGGAGTCAGATGTTGTTGTTGTTGGTGTTCTACTGTACCAGTAGAGATGGAGTCAGATGCTGTTGTTGGTATTCTAGTGTACCAGTAGAGATGGAGTCAGATGTTGTTGTTGTTGGTGTTCTAGTGTACCAGTAGAGATGGAGAGTCAGATGTTGTTGTTGTTGTTGGTGTTCTAGTGTACCAGTAGAGATGGAGTCAGATGTTGTTGTTGTTGTTGGTGTTCTAGTGTACCAGTAGAGATGGAGTCAGATGTTGTTGTTGTTGGTGGTGTTCTAGTGTACCAGTAGAGATGGAGAGTCAGATGTTGTTGTTGTTGTTGTTGGTGTTCTAGTGTACCAGTAGAGATGGAGTCAGATGTTGTTGTTGGTGTTCTAGTGTACCAGTAGAGGTGGAGTCAGATGTTGTTGTTGGTATTTTAGTGTACCAGTAGAGATGGAGTCAGATGTTGTTGTTGGTATTCTAGTGTACCAGTAGAGATGGAGAGTCAGAGGTTGTTGTTGGTGTTGGTGTTCTAGTGTACCAGTAGAGATGGAGTCAGATGTTGTTGTTGTTGTTGGTATTCTAGTGTACCAGTAGAGATGGAGTCAGATGTTGTTGTTGTTGGTATTCTAGTGTACCAGTAGAGATGGAGTCAGATGTTGTTGTTGTTGGTGTTCTAGTGTACCAGTAGAGATGGGGTCAGATGTTGTTATTGTTGGTATTCTAGTGTACCAGTAGATATGGAGTCAGATGTTGTTGTTGGTATTCTAGTGTACCAGTAGATATGGAGTCAGATGTTGTTGTTGTTGGTGGTGTTCTAGTGTACCAGTAGAGATGGAGAGTCAGATGTTGTTGTTTTTGTTGTTGGTGGTGTTCTAGTGTACCAGTAGAGATGGAGTCAGATGTTGTTGTTGGTGTTCTAGTGTACCAGTAGAGATGGAGTCAGATGTTGTTGTTGGTATTCTAGTGTACCAGTAGAGATGGAGTCAGATGTTGTTGTCGGTGTTCTAGTGTACCAGTAGAGATTGAATCAGATGTTGTTGTTGTCGGTATTCTAGTGTACCAGTAGAGATGGAGTCAGATGTTGTTGTTGTTGGTATTCTAGTGTACCAGTAGAGATGGAGTCAGATGTTGTTGTTGTTGGTGTTCTAGTGTACCAGTAGAGATGGAGTCAGATGTTGTTGTTGATGGTGTTCTAGTGTACCAGTAGAGGTGGAGTCAGATGTTGTTGTTGTTGGTATTCTAGTGTACCAGTAGAGATGGAGAGTCAGATGTTGTTGTTGGTATTCTAGTGTACCAGTAGAGATGGAGTCAGATGTTGTTGTTGTTGGTGTTCTAGTGTACCAGTAGAGATGGAGTCAGATGTTGTTGTTGGTATTCTAGTGTACCAGTAGAGATGGAGTCAGATGTTGTTGTTGTTGGTGTTCTAGTGTACCAGTAGAGATGGAGAGTCAGATGTTGTTGTTGTTGTTGGTGTTCTAGTGTACCAGTAGAGATGGAGTCAGATGTTGTTGATGTTGTTGGTGTTCTAGTGTACCAGTAGAGATGGAGTCAGATGTTGTTGTTGGTGTTCTAGTGTACCAGTAAAGATGGAGTCAGATGTTGTTGTTGTTGTTGGTATTCTAGTGTACCAGTAGAGATGGAGTCAGATGTTGTTGTTAGTGTTCTAGTGTACCAGTAGATATGGAGTCAGATGTTGTTGTTGGTGTTCTAGTGTACCAGTAGAGATGGAGTCAGATGTTGTTGTTGGTGTTCTAGTGTACCAGTAGAGATGGAGTCAGATGTTGTTGTTGGTGTTCTAGTGTACCAGTAGAGATGGAGTCAGATGTTGTTGTTGTTGGTGGTGTTCTAGTGTACCAGTAGAGATGGAGAGTCAGATGTTGTTGTTGTTGTTGTTGGTGTTCTAGTGTACCAGTAGAGATGGAGTCAGATGTTGTTGTTGGTGTTCTAGTGTACCAGTAGAGGTGGAGTCAGATGTTGTTGTTGGTATTTTAGTGTACCAGTAGAGATGGAGTCAGATGTTGTTGTTGGTATTCTAGTGTACCAGTAGAGATGGAGAGTCAGAGGTTGTTGTTGGTGTTGGTGTTCTAGTGTACCAGTAGAGATGGAGTCAGATGTTGTTGTTGTTGTTGGTATTCTAGTGTACCAGTAGAGATGGAGTCAGATGTTGTTGTTGTTGGTATTCTAGTGTACCAGTAGAGATGGAGTCAGATGTTGTTGTTGTTGGTGTTCTAGTGTACCAGTAGAGATGGGGTCAGATGTTGTTATTGTTGGTATTCTAGTGTACCAGTAGATATGGAGTCAGATGTTGTTGTTGGTATTCTAGTGTACCAGTAGATATGGAGTCAGATGTTGTTGTTGTTGGTGGTGTTCTAGTGTACCAGTAGAGATGGAGAGTCAGATGTTGTTGTTTTTGTTGTTGGTGGTGTTCTAGTGTACCAGTAGAGATGGAGTCAGATGTTGTTGTTGGTGTTCTAGTGTACCAGTAGAGATGGAGTCAGATGTTGTTGTTGGTATTCTAGTGTACCAGTAGAGATGGAGTCAGATGTTGTTGTTGGTGTTCTAGTGTACCAGTAGAGATTGAATCAGATGTTGTTGTTGTCGGTATTCTAGTGTACCAGTAGAGATGGAGTCAGATGTTGTTGTTGTTGGTATTCTAGTGTACCAGTAGAGATGGAGTCAGATGTTGTTGTTGTTGGTGTTCTAGTGTACCAGTAGAGATGGAGTCAGATGTTGTTGTTGATGGTGTTCTAGTGTACCAGTAGAGGTGGAGTCAGATGTTGTTGTTGTTGGTATTCTAGTGTACCAGTAGAGATGGAGAGTCAGATGTTGTTGTTGGTATTCTAGTGTACCAGTAGAGATGGAGTCAGATGTTGTTGTTGTTGGTGTTCTAGTGTACCAGTAGAGATGGAGTCAGATGTTGTTGTTGGTATTCTAGTGTACCAGTAGAGATGGAGTCAGATGTTGTTGTTGTTGGTGTTCTAGTGTACCAGTAGAGATGGAGAGTCAGATGTTGTTGTTGTTGTTGGTGTTCTAGTGTACCAGTAGAGATGGAGTCAGATGTTGTTGATGTTGTTGGTGTTCTAGTGTACCAGTAGAGATGGAGTCAGATGTTGTTGTTGGTGTTCTAGTGTACCAGTAAAGATGGAGTCAGATGTTGTTGTTGTTGTTGGTATTCTAGTGTACCAGTAGAGATGGAGTCAGATGTTGTTGTTAGTGTTCTAGTGTACCAGTAGATATGGAGTCAGATGTTGTTGTTGGTGTTCTAGTGTACCAGTAGAGATGGAGAGTCAGATGTTGTTGTTGTTGTTGGTGTTCTAGTGTACCAGTAGAGATGGAGTCAGATGTTGTTGTTGTTGTTGGTGTTCTAGTGTACCAGTAGAGATGGAGTCAGATGTTGTTGTTGTTGGTGGTGTTCTAGTGTACCAGTAGAGATGGAGAGTCAGATGTTGTTGTTGTTGTTGTTGGTGTTCTAGTGTACCAGTAGAGATGGAGTCAGATGTTGTTGTTGGTGTTCTAGTGTACCAGTAGAGGTGGAGTCAGATGTTGTTGTTGGTATTTTAGTGTACCAGTAGAGATGGAGTCAGATGTTGTTGTTGGTATTCTAGTGTACCAGTAGAGATGGAGAGTCAGAGGTTGTTGTTGGTGTTGGTGTTCTAGTGTACCAGTAGAGATGGAGTCAGATGTTGTTGTTGTTGTTGGTATTCTAGTGTACCAGTAGAGATGGAGTCAGATGTTGTTGTTGTTGGTATTCTAGTGTACCAGTAGAGATGGAGTCAGATGTTGTTGTTGTTGGTGTTCTAGTGTACCAGTAGAGATGGGGTCAGATGTTGTTATTGTTGGTATTCTAGTGTACCAGTAGATATGGAGTCAGATGTTGTTGTTGGTATTCTAGTGTACCAGTAGATATGGAGTCAGATGTTGTTGTTGTTGGTGGTGTTCTAGTGTACCAGTAGAGATGGAGAGTCAGATGTTGTTGTTTTTGTTGTTGGTGGTGTTCTAGTGTACCAGTAGAGATGGAGTCAGATGTTGTTGTTGGTGTTCTAGTGTACCAGTAGAGATGGAGTCAGATGTTGTTGTTGGTATTCTAGTGTACCAGTAGAGATGGAGTCAGATGTTGTTGTTGGTGTTCTAGTGTACCAGTAGAGATTGAATCAGATGTTGTTGTTGTCGGTATTCTAGTGTACCAGTAGAGATGGAGTCAGATGTTGTTGTTGTTGGTATTCTAGTGTACCAGTAGAGATGGAGTCAGATGTTGTTGTTGTTGGTGTTCTAGTGTACCAGTAGAGATGGAGTCAGATGTTGTTGTTGATGGTGTTCTAGTGTACCAGTAGAGGTGGAGTCAGATGTTGTTGTTGTTGGTATTCTAGTGTACCAGTAGAGATGGAGAGTCAGATGTTGTTGTTGGTATTCTAGTGTACCAGTAGAGATGGAGTCAGATGTTGTTGTTGTTGGTGTTCTAGTGTACCAGTAGAGATGGAGTCAGATGTTGTTGTTGGTATTCTAGTGTACCAGTAGAGATGGAGTCAGATGTTGTTGTTGTTGGTGTTCTAGTGTACCAGTAGAGATGGAGAGTCAGATGTTGTTGTTGTTGTTGGTGTTCTAGTGTACCAGTAGAGATGGAGTCAGATGTTGTTGATGTTGTTGGTGTTCTAGTGTACCAGTAGAGATGGAGTCAGATGTTGTTGTTGGTGTTCTAGTGTACCAGTAAAGATGGAGTCAGATGTTGTTGTTGTTGTTGGTATTCTAGTGTACCAGTAGAGATGGAGTCAGATGTTGTTGTTAGTGTTCTAGTGTACCAGTAGATATGGAGTCAGATGTTGTTGTTGGTGTTCTAGTGTACCAGTAGAGATGGAGTCAGATGTTGTTGTTGGTGTTCTAGTGTACCAGTAGAGATGGAGTCAGATGTTGTTGTTGGTGTTCTAGTGTACCAGTAGAGATGGAGTCAGATGTTGTTGTTGTTGGTGTTCTAGTGTACCAGTAGAGATGGAGTCAGATGTTGTTGTTGGTGGTGTTCTAGTGTACCAGTAGAGATGGAGTCAGATGTTGTTGTTGTTGGTATTCTAGTGTACCAGTAGAGATGGATTCAGATGTTGTTGTTGTTGTTGGTATTCTAGTGTACCAGTAGAGATGGAGTCAGATGTTGTTGTTGGTATTCTAGTGTACCAGTAGATATGGAGTCAGATGTTGTTGTTGGTATTCTAGTGTACCAGTAGAGATGGAGTCAGATGTTGTTGTTGGTGTTCTAGTGTACCAGTAGAGATGGAGTCAGATGTTGTTGTTGTTGGTGTTCTAGTGTACCAGTAGAGATGGAGAGTCAGATGTTGTTGTTGTTGTTGGTGTTCTAGTGTACCAGTAGAGATGGAGTCAGATGTTGTTGTTGTTGGTATTCTAGTGTACCAGTAGATATGGAGTCAGATGTTGTTGTTGGTATTCTAGTGTACCAGTAGATATGGAGTCAGATGTTGTTGTTGTTGGTGGTGTTCTAGTGTACCAGTAGAGATGGAGAGTCAGATGTTGTTGTTTTTGTTGTTGGTGGTGTTCTAGTGTACCAGTAGAGATGGAGTCAGATGTTGTTGTTGGTGTTCTAGTGTACCAGTAGAGATGGAGTCAGATGTTGTTGTTGGTATTCTAGTGTACCAGTAGAGATGGAATCAGATGTTGTTGTTGGTGTTCTAGTGTACCAGTAGAGATTGAATCAGATGTTGTTGTTGTCGGTATTCTAGTGTACCAGTAGAGATGGAGTCAGATGTTGTTGTTGTTGGTATTCTAGTGTACCAGTAGAGATGGAGTCAGATGTTGTTGTTGTTGGTGTTCTAGTGTACCAGTAGAGATGGAGTCAGATGTTGTTGTTGATGGTGTTCTAGTGTACCAGTAGAGGTGGAGTCAGATGTTGTTGTTGGTATTCTAGTGTACCAGTAGATATGGAGTCAGATGTTGTTGTTGGTATTCTAGTGTACCAGTAGATATGGAGTCAGATGTTATTGTTGGTATTCTAGTGTACCAGTAGATATGGAGTCAGATGTTGTTGTTGGTATTCTAGTGTACCAGTAGAGATGGAGTCAGATGTTGTTGTTGGTGTTCTAGTGTACCAGTAGAGATGGAGTCAGATGTTGTTGTTGGTGGTGTTCTAGTGTACCAGTAGAGATGGAGTCAGATGTTGTTGTTGTTGGTGTTCTAGTGTACCAGTAGAGATGGAGTCAGATGTTGTTGTTGGTGGTGTTCTAGTGTACCAGTAGAGATGGAGTCAGATGTTGTTGTTGTTGGTATTCTAGTGCACCAGTAGAGATGGATTCAGATGTTGTTGTTGTTGTTGGTATTCTAGTGTACCAGTAGAGATGGAGAGTCGGATGTTTTTGTTGGTATTCTAGTGTACCAGTAGAGATAGAGTCAGATGTTGTTGTTGTTGGTGTTCTAGTGTACCAGTAGAGATGGAGTCAGATGTTGTTGTTGTTGGTGTTCTAGTGTACCAGTAGAGATGGAGAGGCAGATGTTGTTGTTGTTGTTGTTCTAGTGTACCAGTAGATATGGAGTCAGATGTTGTTGTTGTTGGTGTTCTAGTGTACCAGTAGAGATGGAGTCAGATGTTGTTGTTGTTGGTGGTGTTCAAGTGTACCAGTAGAGATGGAGAGTCAGATGTTGTTGTTATTGTTGGTGTTCTAGTGTACCAGTAGAGATGGAGTCAGATGTTGTTGTTGGTATTCTAGTGTACCAGTAGAGATGGAATCAGATGTTGTTGTTGGTATTCTAGTGTACCAGTAGAGATGGAGAGTCAGATGTTGTTGTTGGTGTTGGTGTTCTAGTGTACCAGTAGAGATGGAGTCAGATGTTGTTGTTGCTGTTGGTATTCTAGTGTACCAGTAGAGATGGAGTCAGATGTTGTTGTTGTTGGTATTCTAGTGTACCAGTAGAGATGGAGTCAGATGTTGTTGTTGTTGGTGTTCTAGTGTACCAGTAGAGATGGGGTCAGATGTTGTTATTGTTGGTATTCTAGTGTACCAGTAGATATGGAGTCAGATGTTGTTGTTGGTATTCTAGTGTACCAGTAGATATGGAGTCAGATGTTGTTTTTGGTATTCTAGTGTACCAGTAGAGATGGAGTCAGATGTTGTTGTTGTTGTTCTAGTGTACCAGTAGAGGTTGAGTCAGATGTTGTTGTTGTTGGTATCCTAGTGTACCAGTAGAGATGGAGTCAGATGTTGTTGTTGTTGGTATTCTAGTGTACCAGTAGAGATGGAGTCAGATGTTGTTGTTGTTGGTGTTCTACTGTACCAGTAGAGATGGAGTCAGATGCTGTTGTTGGTATTCTAGTGTACCAGTAGAGATGGAGTCAGATGTTGTTGTTGTTGGTGTTCTAGTGTACCAGTAGAGATGGAGAGTCAGATGTTGTTGTTGTTGTTGGTGTTCTAGTGTACCAGTAGAGATGGAGTCAGATGTTGTTGTTGGTGTTCTAGTGTACCAGTAGAGATTGAATCAGATGTTGTTGTTGTCGGTATTCTAGTGTACCAGTAGAGATGGAGTCAGATGTTGTTGTTGTTGGTATTCTAGTGTACCAGTAGAGATGGAGTCAGATGTTGTTGTTGTTGGTGTTCTAGTGTACCAGTAGAGATGGAGTCAGATGTTGTTGTTGATGGTGTTCTAGTGTACCAGTAGAGGTGGAGTCAGATGTTGTTGTTGTTGGTATTCTAGTGTACCAGTAGAGATGGAGAGTCAGATGTTGTTGTTGGTATTCTAGTGTACCAGTAGAGATGGAGTCAGATGTTGTTGTTGTTGGTGTTCTAGTGTACCAGTAGAGATGGAGTCAGATGTTGTTGTTGGTATTCTAGTGTACCAGTAGAGATGGAGTCAGATGTTGTTATTGTTGGTGTTCTAGTGTACCAGTAGAGATGGAGAGTCAGATGTTGTTGTTGTTGTTGGTGTTCTAGTGTACCAGTAGAGATGGAGTCAGATGTTGTTGATGTTGTTGGTGTTCTAGTGTACCAGTAGAGATGGAGTCAGATGTTGTTGTTGGTGTTCTAGTGTACCAGTAAAGATGGAGTCAGATGTTGTTGTTGTTGTTGGTATTCTAGTGTACCAGTAGAGATGGAGTCAGATGTTGTTGTTAGTGTTCTAGTGTACCAGTAGATATGGAGTCAGATGTTGTTGTTGGTGTTCTAGTGTACCAGTAGAGATGGAGTCAGATGTTGTTGTTGGTGTTCTAGTGTACCAGTAGAGATGGAGTCAGATGTTGTTGTTGGTGTTCTAGTGTACCAGTAGAGATGGAGTCAGATGTTGTTGTTGTTGGTGTTCTAGTGTACCAGTAGAGATGGAGTCAGATGTTGTTGTTGGTGGTGTTCTAGTGTACCAGTAGAGATGGAGTCAGATGTTGTTGTTGTTGGTATTCTAGTGTACCAGTAGAGATGGATTCAGATGTTGTTGTTGTTGTTGGTATTCTAGTGTACCAGTAGAGATGGAGTCAGATGTTGTTGTTGGTATTCTAGTGTACCAGTAGATATGGAGTCAGATGTTGTTGTTGGTATTCTAGTGTACCAGTAGAGATGGAGTCAGATGTTGTTGTTGGTGTTCTAGTGTACCAGTAGAGATGGAGTCAGATGTTGTTGTTGTTGGTGTTCTAGTGTACCAGTAGAGATGGAGAGTCAGATGTTGTTGTTGTTGTTGGTGTTCTAGTGTACCAGTAGAGATGGAGTCAGATGTTGTTGTTGTTGGTATTCTAGTGTACCAGTAGATATGGAGTCAGATGTTGTTGTTGGTATTCTAGTGTACCAGTAGATATGGAGTCAGATGTTGTTGTTGTTGGTGGTGTTCTAGTGTACCAGTAGAGATGGAGAGTCAGATGTTGTTGTTTTTGTTGTTGGTGGTGTTCTAGTGTACCAGTAGAGATGGAGTCAGATGTTGTTGTTGGTGTTCTAGTGTACCAGTAGAGATGGAGTCAGATGTTGTTGTTGGTATTCTAGTGTACCAGTAGAGATGGAATCAGATGTTGTTGTTGGTGTTCTAGTGTACCAGTAGAGATTGAATCAGATGTTGTTGTTGTCGGTATTCTAGTGTACCAGTAGAGATGGAGTCAGATGTTGTTGTTGTTGGTATTCTAGTGTACCAGTAGAGATGGAGTCAGATGTTGTTGTTGTTGGTGTTCTAGTGTACCAGTAGAGATGGAGTCAGATGTTGTTGTTGATGGTGTTCTAGTGTACCTGTAGAGGTGGAGTCAGATGTTGTTGTTGGTATTCTAGTGTACCAGTAGATATGGAGTCAGATGTTGTTGTTGGTATTCTAGTGTACCAGTAGATATGGAGTCAGATGTTATTGTTGGTATTCTAGTGTACCAGTAGATATGGAGTCAGATGTTGTTGTTGGTATTCTAGTGTACCAGTAGAGATGGAGTCAGATGTTGTTGTTGGTGTTCTAGTGTACCAGTAGAGATGGAGTCAGATGTTGTTGTTGGTGGTGTTCTAGTGTACCAGTAGAGATGGAGTCAGATGTTGTTGTTGTTGGTGTTCTAGTGTACCAGTAGAGATGGAGTCAGATGTTGTTGTTGGTGGTGTTCTAGTGTACCAGTAGAGATGGAGTCAGATGTTGTTGTTGTTGGTATTCTAGTGCACCAGTAGAGATGGATTCAGATGTTGTTGTTGTTGTTGGTATTCTAGTGTACCAGTAGAGATGGAGAGTCGGATGTTTTTGTTGGTATTCTAGTGTACCAGTAGAGATAGAGTCAGATGTTGTTGTTGTTGGTGTTCTAGTGTACCAGTAGAGATGGAGTCAGATGTTGTTGTTGTTGGTGTTCTAGTGTACCAGTAGAGATGGAGAGGCAGATGTTGTTGTTGTTGTTGTTCTAGTGTACCAGTAGATATGGAGTCAGATGTTGTTGTTGTTGGTGTTCTAGTGTACCAGTAGAGATGGAGTCAGATGTTGTTGTTGTTGGTGGTGTTCAAGTGTACCAGTAGAGATGGAGAGTCAGATGTTGTTGTTATTGTTGGTGTTCTAGTGTACCAGTAGAGATGGAGTCAGATGTTGTTGTTGGTATTCTAGTGTACCAGTAGAGATGGAATCAGATGTTGTTGTTGGTATTCTAGTGTACCAGTAGAGATGGAGAGTCAGATGTTGTTGTTGGTGTTGGTGTTCTAGTGTACCAGTAGAGATGGAGTCAGATGTTGTTGTTGCTGTTGGTATTCTAGTGTACCAGTAGAGATGGAGTCAGATGTTGTTGTTGTTGGTATTCTAGTGTACCAGTAGAGATGGAGTCAGATGTTGTTGTTGTTGGTGTTCTAGTGTACCAGTAGAGATGGGGTCAGATGTTGTTATTGTTGGTATTCTAGTGTACCAGTAGATATGGAGTCAGATGTTGTTGTTGGTATTCTAGTGTACCAGTAGATATGGAGTCAGATGTTGTTTTTGGTATTCTAGTGTACCAGTAGAGATGGAGTCAGATGTTGTTGTTGTTGTTCTAGTGTACCAGTAGAGGTTGAGTCAGATGTTGTTGTTGTTGGTATCCTAGTGTACCAGTAGAGATGGAGTCAGATGTTGTTGTTGTTGGTATTCTAGTGTACCAGTAGAGATGGAGTCAGATGTTGTTGTTGTTGGTGTTCTACTGTACCAGTAGAGATGGAGTCAGATGCTGTTGTTGGTATTCTAGTGTACCAGTAGAGATGGAGTCAGATGTTGTTGTTGTTGGTGTTCTAGTGTACCAGTAGAGATGGAGAGTCAGATGTTGTTGTTGTTGTTGGTGTTCTAGTGTACCAGTAGAGATGGAGTCAGATGTTGTTGTTGGTGTTCTAGTGTACCAGTAAAGATGGAGTCAGATGTTGTTGTTGTTGTTGGTATTCTAGTGTACCAGTAGAGATGGAGTCAGATGTTGTTGTTAGTGTTCTAGTGTACCAGTAGATATGGAGTCAGATGTTGTTGTTGGTGTTCTAGTGTACCAGTAGAGATGGAGTCAGATGTTGTTGTTGGTGTTCTAGTGTACCAGTAGAGATGGAGTCAGATGTTGTTGTTGGTGTTCTAGTGTACCAGTAGAGATGGAGTCAGATGTTGTTGTTGTTGGTGTTCTAGTGTACCAGTAGAGATGGAGTCAGATGTTGTTGTTGGTGGTGTTCTAGTGTACCAGTAGAGATGGAGTCAGATGTTGTTGTTGTTGGTATTCTAGTGTACCAGTAGAGATGGATTCAGATGTTGTTGTTGTTGTTGGTATTCTAGTGTACCAGTAGAGATGGAGTCAGATGTTGTTGTTGGTATTCTAGTGTACCAGTAGATATGGAGTCAGATGTTGTTGTTGGTATTCTAGTGTACCAGTAGAGATGGAGTCAGATGTTGTTGTTGGTGTTCTAGTGTACCAGTAGAGATGGAGTCAGATGTTGTTGTTGTTGGTGTTCTAGTGTACCAGTAGAGATGGAGAGTCAGATGTTGTTGTTGTTGTTGGTGTTCTAGTGTACCAGTAGAGATGGAGTCAGATGTTGTTGTTGTTGGTATTCTAGTGTACCAGTAGATATGGAGTCAGATGTTGTTGTTGGTATTCTAGTGTACCAGTAGATATGGAGTCAGATGTTGTTGTTGTTGGTGGTGTTCTAGTGTACCAGTAGAGATGGAGAGTCAGATGTTGTTGTTTTTGTTGTTGGTGGTGTTCTAGTGTACCAGTAGAGATGGAGTCAGATGTTGTTGTTGGTGTTCTAGTGTACCAGTAGAGATGGAGTCAGATGTTGTTGTTGGTATTCTAGTGTACCAGTAGAGATGGAATCAGATGTTGGTGTTGGTGTTCTAGTGTACCAGTAGAGATTGAATCAGATGTTGTTGTTGTCGGTATTCTAGTGTACCAGTAGAGATGGAGTCAGATGTTGTTGTTGTTGGTATTCTAGTGTACCAGTAGAGATGGAGTCAGATGTTGTTGTTGGTATTCTAGTGTACCAGTAGAGATGGAATCAGATGTTGTTGTTGGTATTCTAGTGTACCAGTAGAGATGGAGAGTCAGATGTTGTTGTTGGTGTTGGTGTTCTAGTGTACCAGTAGAGATGGAGTCAGATGTTGTTGTTGCTGTTGGTATTCTAGTGTACCAGTAGAGATGGAGTCAGATGTTGTTGTTGTTGGTATTCTAGTGTACCAGTAGAGATGGAGTCAGATGTTGTTGTTGTTGGTGTTCTAGTGTACCAGTAGAGATGGGGTCAGATGTTGTTATTGTTGGTATTCTAGTGTACCAGTAGATATGGAGTCAGATGTTGTTGTTGGTATTCTAGTGTACCAGTAGATATGGAGTCAGATGTTGTTTTTGGTATTCTAGTGTACCAGTAGAGATGGAGTCAGATGTTGTTGTTGTTGTTCTAGTGTACCAGTAGAGGTTGAGTCAGATGTTGTTGTTGTTGGTATCCTAGTGTACCAGTAGAGATGGAGTCAGATGTTGTTGTTGTTGGTATTCTAGTGTACCAGTAGAGATGGAGTCAGATGTTGTTGTTGTTGGTGTTCTACTGTACCAGTAGAGATGGAGTCAGATGCTGTTGTTGGTATTCTAGTGTACCAGTAGAGATGGAGTCAGATGTTGTTGTTGTTGGTGTTCTAGTGTACCAGTAGAGATGGAGAGTCAGATGTTGTTGTTGTTGTTGGTGTTCTAGTGTACCAGTAGAGATGGAGTCAGATGTTGTTGTTGGTGTTCTAGTGTACCAGTAAAGATGGAGTCAGATGTTGTTGTTGTTGTTGGTATTCTAGTGTACCAGTAGAGATGGAGTCAGATGTTGTTGTTAGTGTTCTAGTGTACCAGTAGATATGGAGTCAGATGTTGTTGTTGGTGTTCTAGTGTACCAGTAGAGATGGAGTCAGATGTTGTTGTTGGTGTTCTAGTGTACCAGTAGAGATGGAGTCAGATGTTGTTGTTGGTGTTCTAGTGTACCAGTAGAGATGGAGTCAGATGTTGTTGTTGTTGGTGTTCTAGTGTACCAGTAGAGATGGAGTCAGATGTTGTTGTTGGTGGTGTTCTAGTGTACCAGTAGAGATGGAGTCAGATGTTGTTGTTGTTGGTATTCTAGTGTACCAGTAGAGATGGATTCAGATGTTGTTGTTGTTGTTGGTATTCTAGTGTACCAGTAGAGATGGAGTCAGATGTTGTTGTTGGTATTCTAGTGTACCAGTAGATATGGAGTCAGATGTTGTTGTTGGTATTCTAGTGTACCAGTAGAGATGGAGTCAGATGTTGTTGTTGGTGTTCTAGTGTACCAGTAGAGATGGAGTCAGATGTTGTTGTTGTTGGTGTTCTAGTGTACCAGTAGAGATGGAGAGTCAGATGTTGTTGTTGTTGTTGGTGTTCTAGTGTACCAGTAGAGATGGAGTCAGATGTTGTTGTTGTTGGTATTCTAGTGTACCAGTAGATATGGAGTCAGATGTTGTTGTTGGTATTCTAGTGTACCAGTAGATATGGAGTCAGATGTTGTTGTTGTTGGTGGTGTTCTAGTGTACCAGTAGAGATGGAGAGTCAGATGTTGTTGTTTTTGTTGTTGGTGGTGTTCTAGTGTACCAGTAGAGATGGAGTCAGATGTTGTTGTTGGTATTCTAGTGTACCAGTAGAGATGGAGTCAGATGTTGTTGTTAGTGTTCTAGTGTACCAGTAGAGATGGAGTCAGATGTTGTTGTTGGTGTTCTAGTGTACCAGTAGAGATGGAGTCAGATGTTGTTGTTGGTATTCTAGTGTACCAGTAGAGATGGAATCAGATGTTGTTGTTGGTGTTCTAGTGTACCAGTAGAGATTGAATCAGATGTTGTTGTTGTCGGTATTCTAGTGTACCAGTAGAGATGGAGTCAGATGTTGTTGTTGTTGGTATTCTAGTGTACCAGTAGAGATGGAGTCAGATGTTGTTGTTGTTGGTGTTCTAGTGTACCAGTAGAGATGGAGTCAGATGTTGTTGTTGATGGTGTTCTAGTGTACCAGTAGAGGTGGAGTCAGATGTTGTTGTTGGTATTCTAGTGTACCAGTAGATATGGAGTCAGATGTTGTTGTTGGTATTCTAGTGTACCAGTAGATATGGAGTCAGATGTTATTGTTGGTATTCTAGTGTACCAGTAGATATGGAGTCAGATGTTGTTGTTGGTATTCTAGTGTACCAGTAGAGATGGAGTCAGATGTTGTTGTTGGTGTTCTAGTGTACCAGTAGAGATGGAGTCAGATGTTGTTGTTGGTGGTGTTCTAGTGTACCAGTAGAGATGGAGTCAGATGTTGTTGTTGTTGGTGTTCTAGTGTACCAGTAGAGATGGAGTCAGATGTTGTTGTTGGTGGTGTTCTAGTGTACCAGTAGAGATGGAGTCAGATGTTGTTGTTGTTGGTATTCTAGTGCACCAGTAGAGATGGATTCAGATGTTGTTGTTGTTGTTGGTATTCTAGTGTACCAGTAGAGATGGAGAGTCGGATGTTTTTGTTGGTATTCTAGTGTACCAGTAGAGATGGAGTCAGATGTTGTTGTTGGTGGTGTTCTAGTGTACCAGTAGAGATAGAGTCAGATGTTGTTGTTGTTGGTGTTCTAGTGTACCAGTAGAGATGGAGTCAGATGTTGTTGTTGTTGGTGTTCTAGTGTACCAGTAGAGATGGAGAGGCAGATGTTGTTGTTGTTGTTGTTCTAGTGTACCAGTAGATATGGAGTCAGATGTTGTTGTTGTTGGTGTTCTAGTGTACCAGTAGAGATGGAGTCAGATGTTGTTGTTGTTGGTGGTGTTCAAGTGTACCAGTAGAGATGGAGAGTCAGATGTTGTTGTTATTGTTGGTGTTCTAGTGTACCAGTAGAGATGGAGTCAGATGTTGTTGTTGGTATTCTAGTGTACCAGTAGAGATGGAATCAGATGTTGTTGTTGGTATTCTAGTGTACCAGTAGAGATGGAGAGTCAGATGTTGTTGTTGGTGTTGGTGTTCTAGTGTACCAGTAGAGATGGAGTCAGATGTTGTTGTTGCTGTTGGTATTCTAGTGTACCAGTAGAGATGGAGTCAGATGTTGTTGTTGTTGGTATTCTAGTGTACCAGTAGAGATGGAGTCAGATGTTGTTGTTGTTGGTGTTCTAGTGTACCAGTAGAGATGGGGTCAGATGTTGTTATTGTTGGTATTCTAGTGTACCAGTAGATATGGAGTCAGATGTTGTTGTTGGTATTCTAGTGTACCAGTAGATATGGAGTCAGATGTTGTTTTTGGTATTCTAGTGTACCAGTAGAGATGGAGTCAGATGTTGTTGTTGTTGTTCTAGTGTACCAGTAGAGGTTGAGTCAGATGTTGTTGTTGTTGGTATCCTAGTGTACCAGTAGAGATGGAGTCAGATGTTGTTGTTGTTGGTATTCTAGTGTACCAGTAGAGATGGAGTCAGATGTTGTTGTTGTTGGTGTTCTACTGTACCAGTAGAGATGGAGTCAGATGCTGTTGTTGGTATTCTAGTGTACCAGTAGAGATGGAGTCAGATGTTGTTGTTGTTGGTGCTCTAGTGTACCAGTAGAGATGGAGAGTCAGATGTTGTTGTTGTTGTTGGTGTTCTTGTGTACCAGTAGAGATGGAGTCAGATGTTGTTGTTGTTGTTGGTGTTCTAGTGTACCAGTAGAGATGGAGTCAGATGTTGTTGTTGTTGGTGGTGTTCTAGTGTACCAGTAGAGATGGAGAGTCAGATGTTGTTGTTGTTGTTGTTGGTGTTCTAGTGTACCAGTAGAGATGGAGTCAGATGTTGTTGTTGGTGTTCTAGTGTACCAGTAGAGGTGGAGTCAGATGTTGTTGTTGGTATTTTAGTGTACCAGAAGAGGTGGAGTCAGATGTTGTTGTTGGTATTTTAGTGTACCAGTATAGATGGAGTCAGATGTTGTTGTTGGTGTTCTAGTGTACCAGTAGAGATGGAGTCAGATGTTGTTGTTGTTGGTGTTCTAGTGTACCAGTAGAGATGGAGTCAGATGTTGTTGTTGTTGGTATTCTAGTTTACCAGTAGAGATGGAGTCAGATGTTGTTGTTGTTGGTGTTCTAGTGTAACAGTAGAGATGGGGTCAGATGTTGTTATTGTTGGTATTCTAGTGTACCAGTAGATATGGAGTCAGATGTTGTTGTTGGTATTCTAGTGTACCAGTAGATATGGAGTCAGATGTTGTTGTTGTTGGTGGTGTTCTAGTGTACCAGTAGAGATGGAGAGTCAGATGTTGTTGTTTTTGTTGTTGGTGGTGTTCTAGTGTACCAGTAGAGATGGAGTCAGATGGTGTTGTTGGTGTTCTAGTGTACCAGTAGAGATGGAGTCAGATGTTGTTGTTGGTATTCTAGTTTACCAGTAGAGATGGAGTCAGATGTTGTTGTTGGTGTTCTAGTGTACCAGTAGAGATTGAATCAGATGTTGTTGTTGTCGGTATTCTAGTGTACCAGTAGAGATGGAGTCAGATGTTGTTGTTGTTGGTATTCTAGTGTACCAGTAGAGATGGAGTCAGATGTTGTTGTTGTTGGTGTTCTAGTGTACCAGTAGAGATGGAGTCAGATGTTGGTGTTGGTGTTCTAGTGTACCAGTAGAGATTGAATCAGATGTTGTTGTTGTCGGTATTCTAGTGTACCAGTAGAGATGGAGTCAGATGTTGTTGTTGTTGGTATTCTAGTGTACCAGTAGAGATGGAGTCAGATGTTGTTGTTGTTGGTGTTCTAGTGTACCAGTAGAGATGGAGTCAGATGTTGTTGTTGATGGTGTTCTAGTGTACCAGTAGAGGTGGAGTCAGATGTTGTTGTTGTTGGTATTCTAGTGTACCAGTAGAGATGGAGAGTCAGATGTTGTTGTTGGTATTCTAGTGTACCAGTAGAGATGGAGTCAGATGTTGTTGTTGTTGGTGTTCTAGTGTACCAGTAGAGATGGAGTCAGATGTTGTTGTTGGTATTCTAGTGTACCAGTAGAGATGGAGTCAGATGTTGTTGTTGTTGGTGTTCTAGTGTACCAGTAGAGATGGAGAGTCAGATGTTGTTGTTGTTGTTGGTGTTCTAGTGTACCAGTAGAGATGGAGTCAGATGTTGTTGATGTTGTTGGTGTTCTAGTGTACCAGTAGAGATGGAGTCAGATGTTGTTGTTGGTGTTCTAGTGTACCAGTAAAGATGGAGTCAGATGTTGTTGTTGTTGTTGGTATTCTAGTGTACCAGTAGAGATGGAGTCAGATGTTGTTGTTAGTGTTCTAGTGTACCAGTAGATATGGAGTCAGATGTTGTTGTTGGTATTCTAGTGTACCAGTAGAGATGGAGTCAGATGTTGTTGTTGGTGTTCTAGTGTACCAGTAGAGATGGAGTCAGATGTTGTTGTTGGTGTTCTAGTGTACCAGTAGAGATGGAGTCAGATGTTGTTGTTGTTGGTGTTCTAGTGTACCAGTAGAGATGGAGTCAGATGTTGTTGTTGGTGGTGTTCTAGTGTACCAGTAGAGATGGAGTCAGATGTTGTTGTTGTTGGTATTCTAGTGTACCAGTAGAGATGGATTCAGATGTTGTTGTTGTTGTTGGTATTCTAGTGTACCAGTAGAGATGGAGTCAGATGTTGTTGTTGGTATTCTAGTGTACCAGTAGATATGGAGTCAGATGTTGTTGTTGGTATTCTAGTGTACCAGTAGAGATGGAGTCAGATGTTGTTGTTGGTGTTCTAGTGTACCAGTAGAGATGGAGTCAGATGTTGTTGTTGGTGTTCTAGTGTACCAGTAGAGATGGAGTCAGATGTTGTTGTTGTTGGTGTTCTAGTGTACCAGTAGAGATGGGGTCAGATGTTGTTGTTGTTGGTATTCTAGTGTACCAGTAGATATGGAGTCAGATGTTGTTGTTGTTGGTGTTCTAGTGTACCAGTAGAGATGGGGTCAGATGTTGTTACTGTTGGTATTCTAGTGTACCAGTAGATATGGAGTCAGATGTTGTTGTTGGTATTCTAGTGTACCAGTAGATATGGAGTCAGATGTTGTTGTTGGCATTCTAGTGTACCAGTAGATATGGAGTCAGATGTTATTGTTGGTATTCTAGTGTACCAGTAGATATGGAGTCAGATGTTGTTGTTGGTATTCTAGTGTACCAGTAGAGATGGAGTCAGATGTTGTTGTTGGTGTTCTAGTGTACCAGTAGAGATGGAGTCAGATGTTGTTGTTGTTGGTATTCTAGTGTACCAGTAGAGATGGAGAGTCAGATGTTGTTGTTGGTATTCTAGTGTACCAGTAGAGATGGAGTCAGATGTTGTTGTTGTTGGTGTTCTAGTGTACCAGTAGAGATGGAGTCAGATGTTGTTGTTGTTGGTATTCTAGTGTACCAGTAGAGATGGATTCAGATGTTGTTGTTGTTGTTGGTATTCTAGTGTACCAGTAGAGATGGAGTCAGATGTTGTTGTTGGTATTCTAGTGTACCAGTAGATATGGAGTCAGATGTTGTTGTTGGTATTCTAGTGTACCAGTAGAGATGGAGTCAGATGTTGTTGTTGGTGTTCTAGTGTACCAGTAGAGATGGAGTCAGATGTTGTTGTTGGTGTTCTAGTGTACCAGTAGAGATGGAGTCAGATGTTGTTGTTGTTGGTGTTCTAGTGTACCAGTAGAGATGGGGTCAGATGTTGTTGTTGTTGGTATTCTAGTGTACCAGTAGATATGGAGTCAGATGTTGTTGTTGTTGGTGTTCTAGTGTACCAGTAGAGATGGGGTCAGATGTTGTTACTGTTGGTATTCTAGTGTACCAGTAGATATGGAGTCAGATGTTGTTGTTGGTATTCTAGTGTACCAGTAGATATGGAGTCAGATGTTGTTGTTGGTATTCTAGTGTACCAGTAGATATGGAGTCAGATGTTATTGTTGGTATTCTAGTGTACCAGTAGATATGGAGTCAGATGTTGTTGTTGGTATTCTAGTGTACCAGTAGAGATGGAGTCAGATGTTGTTGTTGGTGTTCTAGTGTACCAGTAGAGATGGAGTCAGATGTTGTTGTTGTTGGTGTTCTAGTGTACCAGTAGAGATGGAGTCAGATGTTGTTGTTGTTGGTGTTCTAGTGTACCAGTAGAGATGGAGTCAGATGTTGTTGTTGTTGGTGTTCTAGTGTACCAGTAGAGATGGAGTCAGATGTTGTTGTTGGTGGTGTTCTAGTGTACCAGTAGAGATGGAGTCAGATGTTGTTGTTGTTGGTATTCTAGTGTACCAGTAGAGATGGAGTCAGATGTTGTTGTTGTTGTTGGTATTCTAGTGTACCAGTAGAGATGGAGAGTCAGATGTTGTTGTTGGTATTCTAGTGTACCAGTAGAGATGGAGAGGCAGATGTTGTTGTTGGTATTCTAGTGTACCAGTAGATATGGAGTCAGATGTTGTTGTTGGTATTCTAGTGTACCAGTAGATATGGAGTCAGATGTTATTGTTGGTATTCTAGTGTACCAGTAGATATGGAGTCAGATGTTGTTGTTGGTATTCTAGTGTACCAGTAGAGATGGAGTCAGATGTTGTTGTTGGTGTTCTAGTGTACCAGTAGAGATGGAGTCAGATGTTGTTGTTGTTGGTATTCTAGTGTACCAGTAGAGATGGAGAGTCAGATGTTGTTGTTGGTATTCTAGTGTACCAGTAGAGATGGAGTCAGATGTTGTTGTTGTTGGTGTTCTAGTGTACCAGTAGAGATGGAGTCAGATGTTGTTGTTGTTGGTATTCTAGTGTACCAGTAGAGATGGATTCAGATGTTGTTGTTGTTGTTGTTGGTATTCTAGTGTACCAGTAGAGATGGAGTCAGATGTTGTTGTTGGTATTCTAGTGTACCAGTAGATATGGAGTCAGATGTTGTTGTTGGTATTCTAGTGTACCAGTAGAGATGGAGTCAGATGTTGTTGTTGGTGTTCTAGTGTACCAGTAGAGATGGAGTCAGATGTTGTTGTTGGTGTTCTAGTGTACCAGTAGAGATGGAGTCAGATGTTGTTGTTGTTTGTGTTCTAGTGTACCAGTAGAGATGGGGTCAGATGTTGTTGTTGTTGGTATTCTAGTGTACCAGTAGATATGGAGTCAGATGTTGTTGTTGTTGGTGTTCTAGTGTACCAGTAGAGATGGGGTCAGATGTTGTTACTGTTGGTATTCTAGTGTACCAGTAGATATGGAGTCAGATGTTGTTGTTGGTATTCTAGTGTACCAGTAGATATGGAGTCAGATGTTGTTGTTG
This sequence comes from Borostomias antarcticus, assembly GCF_949987555.1. NCBI lineage: Eukaryota > Metazoa > Chordata > Actinopteri > Stomiiformes > Stomiidae > Borostomias > Borostomias antarcticus. Next base: position 57,762 of record NW_028175882.1, read on the forward strand.
GTATTCTAGTGTACCAGTAGATATGGAGTCAGATGTTATTGTTGGTATTCTAGTGTACCAGTAGATATGGAGTCAGATGTTGTTGTTGGTATTCTAGTGTACCAGTAGAGATGGAGTCAGATGTTGTTGTTGGTGTTCTAGTGTACCAGTAGAGATGGAGTCAGATGTTGTTGTTGTTGGTGTTCTAGTGTACCAGTAGAGATGGAGTCAGATGTTGTTGTTGTTGGTGTTCTAGTGTACCAGTAGAGATGGAGTCAGATGTTGTTGTTGTTGGTGTTCTAGTGTACCAGTAGAGATGGAGTCAGATGTTGTTGTTGGTGGTGTTCTAGTGTACCAGTAGAGATGGAGTCAGATGTTGTTGTTGTTGGTATTCTAGTGTACCAGTAGAGATGGAGTCAGATGTTGTTGTTGGTGGTGTTCTAGTGTACCAGTAGAGATGGAGTCAGATGTTGTTGTTGTTGGTATTCTAGTGTACCAGTAGAGATGGAGTCAGATGTTGTTGTTGTTGTTGGTATTCTAGTGTACCAGTAGAGATGGAGAGTCAGATGTTGTTGTTGGTATTCTAGTGTACCAGTAGAGATGGAGAGGCAGATGTTGTTGTTGGTATTCTAGTGTACCAGTAGATATGGAGTCAGATGTTGTTGTTGGTATTCTAGTGTACCAGTAGATATGGAGTCAGATGTTATTGTTGGTATTCTAGTGTACCAGTAGATATGGAGTCAGATGTTGTTGTTGGTATTCTAGTGTACCAGTAGAGATGGAGTCAGATGTTGTTGTTGGTGTTCTAGTGTACCAGTAGAGATGGAGTCAGATGTTGTTGTTGTTGGTATTCTAGTGTACCAGTAGAGATGGAGAGTCAGATGTTGTTGTTGGTATTCTAGTGTACCAGTAGAGATGGAGTCAGATGTTGTTGTTGTTGGTGTTCTAGTGTACCAGTAGAGATGGAGTCAGATGTTGTTGTTGTTGGTATTCTAGTGTACCAGTAGAGATGGATTCAGATGTTGTTGTTGTTGTTGGTATTCTAGTGTACCAGTAGAGATGGAGTCAGATGTCGTTGTTGGTATTCTAGTGTACCAGTAGATATGGAGTCAGATGTTGTTGTTGGTATTCTAGTGTACCAGTAGAGATGGAGTCAGATGTTGTTGTTGGTGTTCTAGTGTACCAGTAGAGATGGAGTCAGATGTTGTTGTTGGTGTTCTAGTGTACCAGTAGAGATGGAGTCAGATGTTGTTGTTGTTGGTGTTCTAGTGTACCAGTAGAGATGGGGTCAGATGTTGTTGTTGTTGGTATTCTAGTGTACCAGTAGATATGGAGTCAGATGTTGTTGTTGTTGGTGTTCTAGTGTACCAGTAGAGATGGGGTCAGATGTTGTTACTGTTGGTATTCTAGTGTACCAGTAGATATGGAGTCAGATGTTGTTGTTGGTATTCTAGTGTACCAGTAGATATGGAGTCAGATGTTGTTGTTGGTATTCTAGTGTACCAGTAGATATGGAGTCAGATGTTATTGTTGGTATTCTAGTGTACCAGTAGATATGGAGTCAGATGTTGTTGTTGGTATTCTAGTGTACCAGTAGAGATGGAGTCAGATGTTGTTGTTGGTGTTCTAGTGTACCAGTAGAGATGGAGTCAGATGTTGTTGTTGTTGGTGTTCTAGTGTACCAGTAGAGATGGAGTCAGATGTTGTTGTTGTTGGTGTTCTAGTGTACCAGTAGAGATGGAGTCAGATGTTGTTGTTGTTGGTGTTCTAGTGTACCAGTAGAGATGGAGTCAGATGTTGTTGTTGGTGGTGTTCTAGTGTACCAGTAGAGATGGAGTCAGATGTTGTTGTTGTTGGTATTCTAGTGTACCAGTAGAGATGGAGTCAGATGTTGTTGTTGTTGTTGGTATTCTAGTGTACCAGTAGAGATGGAGAGTCAGATGTTGTTGTTGGTATTCTAGTGTACCAGTAGAGATGGAGAGGCAGATGTTGTTGTTGGTGTTCTAGTGTACCAGTAGAGATGGAGTCAGATGTTGTTGTTGGTATTCTAGTGTACCTGTAGAGATGGGGTCAGATGTTGTTATTGTTGGTATTCTAGTGTAACAGTAGATATGGAGTCAGATGTTGTTGTTGGTATTCTAGTGTACCAGTAGATATGGAGTCAGATGTTGTTGTTGGTATTCTAGTGTACCAGTAGAGATGGAGTCAGATGTTGTTGTTGGTGTTCTAGTGTACCAGTAGATATGGAGTCAGATGTTGTTGTTGTTGGTGTTCTAGTGTACCAGTAGAGATGGAGTCAGATGTTGTTGTTGTTGGTATTCTAGTGTACCAGTAGAGATGGAGTCAGATGTTGTTGTTGTTGGTGTTCTAGTGTACCAGTAGAGATGGGGTCAGATGTTGTTACTGTTGGTATTCTAGTGTACCAGTAGATATGGAGTCAGATGTTGTTGTTGGTATTCTAGTGTACCAGTAGATATGGAGTCAGATGTTGTTGTTGGTATTCTAGTGTACCAGTAGATATGGAGTCAGATGTTATTGTTGGTATTCTAGTGTACCAGTAGATATGGAGTCAGATGTTGTTGTTGGTATTCTAGTGTACCAGTAGAGATGGAGTCAGATGTTGTTGTTGGTGTTCTAGTGTACCAGTAGAGATGGAGTCAGATGTTGTTGTTGGTGTTCTAGTGTACCAGTAGAGATGGAGTCAGATGTTGTTGTTGGTGTTCTAGTGTACCAGTAGAGATGGAGTCAGATGTTGTTGTTGTTGGTGTTCTAGTGTACCAGTAGAGATGGGGTCAGATGTTGTTGTTGTTGGTATTCTAGTGTACCAGTAGAGATGGAGTCAGATGTTGTTGTTGTTGGTGTTCTAGTGTACCAGTAGAGATGGGGTCAGATGTTGTTACTGTTGGTATTCTAGTGTACCAGTAGATATGGAGTCAGATGTTGTTGTTGGTATTCTAGTGTACCAGTAGATATGGAGTCAGATGTTGTTGTTGGTATTCTAGTGTACCAGTAGATATGGAGTCAGATGTTATTGTTGGTATTCTAGTGTACCAGTAGATATGGAGTCAGATGTTGTTGTTGTTGGTATTCTAGTGTACCAGTAGAGATGGAGTCAGATGTTGTTGTTGGTGTTCTAGTGTACCAGTAGAGATGGAGTCAGATGTTGTTGTTGGTGGTGTTCTAGTGTACCAGTAGAGATGGAGTCAGATGTTGTTGTTGTTGGTGTTCTAGTGTACCAGTAGAGATGGAGTCATATGTTGTTGTTGGTGGTATTCTAGTGTACCAGTAGAGATGGAGTCAGATGTTGTTGTTGTTGGTGTTCTAGTGTACCAGTAGAGATGGAGAGTCAGATGTTGTTGTTGGTATTCTAGTGTACCAGTAGATATGGAGTCAGATGTTGTTGTTGTTGGTGGTGTTCTAGTGTACCAGTAGAGATGGAGAGTCAGATGTTGTTGTTGTTGTTGTTGTTGGTGTTCTAGTGTACCAGTAGAGATGGAGTCAGATGTTGTTGTTGGTGTTCTAGTGTACCAGTAGATATGGAGTCAGATGTTGTTGTTGTTGGTGGTGTTCTAGTGTACCAGTAGAGATGGAGAGTCAGATGTTGTTGTTGTTGTTGTTGTTGGTGTTCTAGTGTACCAGTAGAGATGGAGTCAGATGTTGTTGTTGGTGTTCTACTGTACCAGTAGAGATGGAGTCAGATGTTGTTGTTGGTATTCTAGTGTACCAGTAGAGATGGAGTCAGATGTTGTTGTTGGTATTCTAGTGTACCAGTAGAGATGGAGAGTCAGAGGTTGTTGTTGGTGTTAATGTTCTAGTGTACCAGTAGAGATGGAGTCAGATGTTGTTGTTGCTGTTGGTATTCTAGTGTACCAGTAGAGATGGAGTCAGATGTTGTTGTTGTTGGTATTCTAGTGTACCAGTAGAGATGGAGTCAGATGTTGTTGTTGTTGGTGTTCTAGTGTACCAGTAGAGATGGGGTCAGATGTTGTTATTGTTGGTATTCTAGTGTACCAGTAGATATGGAGTCAGATGTTGTTGTTGGTATTCTAGTGTACCAGTAGATATGGAGTCAGATATTCTTATTGATATTCTAGTGTACCAGTAGAGATGGAGTCAGATGTTGTTGTTGGTGTTCTAGTGTACCAGTAGAGATTGAATCAGATGTTGTTGTTGTTGGTATTCTAGTGTACCAGTAGAGATGGAGTCAGATGTTGTTGTTGTTGGTATTCTAGTGTACCAGTAGAGATGGAGTCAGATGTTGTTGTTGTTGGTGTTCTAGTGTACCAGTAGAGATGGAGTCAGATGTTGTTGTTGGTGGTGTTCTAGTGTACCAGTAGAGATGGAGTCAGATGTTGTTGTTGTTGGTATTCTAGTGTACCAGTAGAGATGGAGAGTCAGATGTTGTTGTTGGTATTCTAGTGTACCAGTAGAGATGGAGTCAGATGTTGTTGTTGTTGGTGTTCTAGTGTACCAGTAGAGATGGAGTCAGATGTTGTTGTTGGTATTCTAGTGTACCAGTAGAGATGGAGTCAGATGTTGTTGTTGTTGGTGTTCTAGTGTACCAGTAGAGATGGAGAGTCAGATGTTGTTGTTGTTGTTGTTGGTGTTCTAGTGTACCAGTAGAGATGGAGTCAGATGTTGTTGAAGTTGTTGGTGTTCTAGTGTACCAGTAGAGATGGAGTCAGATGTTGTTGTTGGTGTTCTAGTGTACCAGTAAAGATGGAGTCAGATGTTGTTGTTATTGTTGGTATTCTAGTGTACCAGTAGAGATGGAGTCAGATGTTGTTGTTGTTGGTGTTCTAGTGTACCAGTAGAGATGGAGAGTCAGATGTTGTTGTTGTTGTTGTTGGTGTTCTAGTGTACCAGTAGAGATGGAGTCAGATGTTGTTGAAGTAGTTGGTGTTCTAGTGTACCAGTAGAGATGGAGTCAGATGTTGTTGTTGGTGTTCTAGTGTACCAGTAAAGATGGAGTCAGATGTTGTTGTTATTGTTGGTATTCTAGTGTACCAGTAGAGATGGAGTCAGATGTTGTTGTTAGTGTTCTAGTGTACCAGTAGATATGGAGTCAGATGTTGTTGTTGGTATTCTAGTGTACCAGTAGATATGGAGTCAGATGTTGTTGTTGGTATTCTAGTGTACCAGTAGATATGGAGTCAGATGTTGTTGTTGGTGTTCTAGTGTACCAGTAGAGATGGAGTCAGATGTTGTTGTTGTTGGTGTTCTAGTGTACCAGTAGAGATGGAGTCAGATGTTGTTGTTGGTGGTGTTCTAGTGTACCAGTAGAGATGGAGTCAGATGTTGTTGTTGTTGGTATTCTAGTGTACCAGTAGAGATGTAGTCAGATGTTGTTGTTGTTGGTGTTCTAGTGTACCAGTAGATATGGAGTCAGATGTTGTTGTTGGTATTCTAGTGTACCAGTAGAGATGGAGTCAGATGTTGTTGTTGGTGTTCTAGTGTACCAGTAGAGATGGAGTCAGATGTTGTTGTTGGTGGTGTTCTAGTGTACCAGTAGAGATGGAGAGTCAGATGTTGTTGTTGGTATTCTAGTGTACCAGTAGATATGGGGTCAGATGTTGTTGTTGTTGGTGGTGTTCTAGTGTACCAGTAGAGATGGAGAGTCAGATGTTGTTGTTGTTGTTGTTGGTGGTGTTCTAGTGTACCAGTAGAGATGGAGTCAGATGTTGTTGTTGGTGTGCTAGTGTACCAGTAGAGATGGAGTCAGATGTTGTTGTTGGTATTCTAGTGTACCAGTAGAGATGGAGTCAGATGTTGTTGTTGGTATTCTAGTGTACCAGTAGAGATGGAGAGTCAGAAGTTGTTGTTGGTGTTAATGTTCTAGTGTACCAGTAGAGATGGAGTCAGATGTTGTTGTTGCTGTTGGTATTCTAGTGTACCAGTAGAGATGGAGTCAGATGTTGTTGTTGTTGGTATTCTAGTGTACCAGTAGAGATGGAGTCAGATGTTGTTGTTGTTGGTGTTCTAGTGTACCAGTAGAGATGGGGTCAGATGTTGTTATTGTTGGTATTCTAGTGTACCAGTAGATATGGAGTCAGATGTTGTTGTTGGTATTCTAGTGTACCAGTAGATATGGAGTCAGATATTCGTGTTGATATTCTAGTGTACCAGTAGAGATGGAGTCAGATGTTGTTGTTGGTGTTCTAGTGTACCAGTAGAGATTGAATCAGATGTTGTTGTTGTTGGTATTCTAGTGTACCAGTAGAGATGGAGTCAGATGTTGTTGTTGTTGGTGTTCTAGTGTACCAGTAGAGATGGAGAGTCAGATGTTGTTGTTGTTGTTGGTGTTCTAGTGTACCAGTAGAGATGGAGTCAGATGTTGTTGATGTTGTTGGTGTTCTAGTGTACCAGTAGAGATGGAGTCAGATGTTGTTGTTGGTGTTCTAGTGTACCAGTAGAGATGGAGTCAGATGTTGTTGTTGGTGTTCTAGTGTACCAGTAAAGATGGAGTCAGATGTTGTTGTTGTTGTTGGTATTCTAGTGTACCAGTAGAGATGGAGTCAGATGTTGTTGTTAGTGTTCTAGTGTACCAGTAGATATGGAGTCAGATGTTGTTGTTGGTATTCTAGTGTACCAGTAGAGATGGAGTCAGATGTTGTTGTTAGTGTTCTAGTGTACCAGTAGAGATGGAGTCAGATGTTGTTGTTGGTATTCTAGTGTACCAGTAGAGATGGAGTCAGATGTTGTTGTTGGTGTTCTAGTGTACCAGTAGAGATGGAGTCAGATGTTGTTGTTGTTGGTGTTCTAGTGTACCAGTAGAGATGGAGTCAGATGTTGTTGTTGTTGGTGTTCTAGTGTACCAGTAGAGATGGAGTCAGATGTTGTTGTTGGTGGTGTTCTAGTGTACCAGTAGAGATGGAGTCAGATGTTGTTGTTGTTGGTATTCTAGTGTACCAGTAGAGATGGATTCAGATGTTGTTGTTGTTGGTATTCTAGTGTACCAGTAGAGATGGAGTCAGATGTTGTTGTTGGTATTCTAGTGTACCAGTAGAGATGGGGTCAGATGTTGTTATTGTTGGTATTCTAGTGTAACAGTAGATATGGAGTCAGATGTTGTTGTTGGTATTCTAGTGTACCAGTAGATATGGAGTCAGATGTTGTTGTTGGTATTCTAGTGTACCAGTAGAGATGGAGTCAGATGTTGTTGTTGGTGTTCTAGTGTACCAGTAGAGCTGGAGTCAGATGTTGTTGTTGGTGTTCTAGTGTACCAGTAGAGATGGAGTCAGATGTTGTTGTTGTTGGTGTTCTAGTGTACCAGTAGAGATGGGGTCAGATGTTGTTGTTGTTGGTATTCTAGTGTACCAGTAGAGATGGAGTCAGATGTTGTTGTTGTTGGTGTTCTAGTGTACCAGTAGAGATGGGGTCATATGTTGTTACTGTTGGTATTCTAGTGTACCAGTAGATATGGAGTCAGATGTTGTTGTTGGTATTCTAGTGTACCAGTAGATATGGAGTCAGATGTTGTTGTTGGTATTCTAGTGTACCAGTAGATATGGAGTCAGATGTTATTGTTGGTATTCTAGTGTACCAGTAGATATGGAGTCAGATGTTGTTGTTGGTATTCTAGTGTACCAGTAGAGATGGAGTCAGATGTTGTTGTTGGTGTTCTAGTGTACCAGTAGAGATGGAGTCAGATGTTGTTGTTGGTGTTCTAGTGTACCAGTAGAGATGGAGTCAGATGTTGTTGTTGTTGGTGTTCTAGTGTACCAGTAGAGATGGGGTCAGATGTTGTTGTTGTTGGTATTCTAGTGTACCAGTAGAGATGGAGTCAGATGTTGTTGTTGTTGGTGTTCTAGTGTACCAGTAGAGATGGGGTCAGATGTTGTTACTGTTGGTATTCTAGTGTACCAGTAGATATGGAGTCAGATGTTGTTGTTGGTGTTCTAGTGTACCAGTAGAGATGGAGTCAGATGTTGTTGTTGTTGGTGTTCTAGTGTACCAGTAGAGATGGAGTCAGATGTTGTTGTTGGTGGTGTTCTAGTGTACCAGTAGAGATGGAGTCAGATGTTGTTGTTGGTGTTCTAGTGTACCAGTAGAGATGGAGTCAGATGTTGTTGTTGTTGGTGTTCTAGTGTACCAGTAGAGATGGGGTCAGATGTTGTTGCTGTTGGTATTCTAGTGTACCAGTAGAGATGGAGTCAGATGTTGTTGTTGTTGGTATTCTAGTGTACCAGTAGAGATGGAGTCAGATGTTGTTGTTGTTGGTGTTCTAGTGTACCAGTAGAGATGGGGTCAGATGTTGTTATTGTTGGTATTCTAGTGTACCAGTAGATATGGAGTCAGATGTTGTTGTTGGTATTCTAGTGTACCAGTAGATATGGAGTCAGATATTCGTGTTGATATTCTAGTGTACCAGTAGAGATGGAGTCAGATGTTGTTGTTGGTGTTCTAGTGTACCAGTAGAGATTGAATCAGATGTTGTTGTTGTTGGTATTCTAGTGTACCAGTAGAGATGGAGTCAGATGTTGTTGTTGTTGGTGTTCTAGTGTACCAGTAGAGATGGAGAGTCAGATGTTGTTGTTGTTGTTGGTGTTCTAGTGTACCAGTAGAGATGGAGTCAGATGTTGTTGATGTTGTTGGTGTTCTAGTGTACCAGTAGAGATGGAGTCAGATGTTGTTGTTGGTGTTCTAGTGTACCAGTAGAGATGGAGTCAGATGTTGTTGTTGGTGTTCTAGTGTACCAGTAAAGATGGAGTCAGATGTTGTTGTTGTTGTTGGTATTCTAGTGTACCAGTAGAGATGGAGTCAGATGTTGTTGTTAGTGTTCTAGTGTACCAGTAGATATGGAGTCAGATGTTGTTGTTGGTATTCTAGTGTACCAGTAGAGATGGAGTCAGATGTTGTTGTTAGTGTTCTAGTGTACCAGTAGAGATGGAGTCAGATGTTGTTGTTGGTATTCTAGTGTACCAGTAGAGATGGAGTCAGATGTTGTTGTTGGTGTTCTAGTGTACCAGTAGAGATGGAGTCAGATGTTGTTGTTGTTGGTGTTCTAGTGTACCAGTAGAGATGGAGTCAGATGTTGTTGTTGTTGGTGTTCTAGTGTACCAGTAGAGATGGAGTCAGATGTTGTTGTTGGTGGTGTTCTAGTGTACCAGTAGAGATGGAGTCAGATGTTGTTGTTGTTGGTATTCTAGTGTACCAGTAGAGATGGATTCAGATGTTGTTGTTGTTGGTATTCTAGTGTACCAGTAGAGATGGAGTCAGATGTTGTTGTTGGTATTCTAGTGTACCAGTAGAGATGGGGTCAGATGTTGTTATTGTTGGTATTCTAGTGTAACAGTAGATATGGAGTCAGATGTTGTTGTTGGTATTCTAGTGTACCAGTAGATATGGAGTCAGATGTTGTTGTTGGTATTCTAGTGTACCAGTAGAGATGGAGTCAGATGTTGTTGTTGGTGTTCTAGTGTACCAGTAGAGCTGGAGTCAGATGTTGTTGTTGGTGTTCTAGTGTACCAGTAGAGATGGAGTCAGATGTTGTTGTTGTTGGTGTTCTAGTGTACCAGTAGAGATGGGGTCAGATGTTGTTGTTGTTGGTATTCTAGTGTACCAGTAGAGATGGAGTCAGATGTTGTTGTTGTTGGTGTTCTAGTGTACCAGTAGAGATGGGGTCATATGTTGTTACTGTTGGTATTCTAGTGTACCAGTAGATATGGAGTCAGATGTTGTTGTTGGTATTCTAGTGTACCAGTAGATATGGAGTCAGATGTTGTTGTTGGTATTCTAGTGTACCAGTAGATATGGAGTCAGATGTTATTGTTGGTATTCTAGTGTACCAGTAGATATGGAGTCAGATGTTGTTGTTGGTATTCTAGTGTACCAGTAGAGATGGAGTCAGATGTTGTTGTTGGTGTTCTAGTGTACCAGTAGAGATGGAGTCAGATGTTGTTGTTGGTGTTCTAGTGTACCAGTAGAGATGGAGTCAGATGTTGTTGTTGTTGGTGTTCTAGTGTACCAGTAGAGATGGGGTCAGATGTTGTTGTTGTTGGTATTCTAGTGTACCAGTAGAGATGGAGTCAGATGTTGTTGTTGTTGGTGTTCTAGTGTACCAGTAGAGATGGGGTCAGATGTTGTTACTGTTGGTATTCTAGTGTACCAGTAGATATGGAGTCAGATGTTGTTGTTGGTGTTCTAGTGTACCAGTAGAGATGGAGTCAGATGTTGTTGTTGTTGGTGTTCTAGTGTACCAGTAGAGATGGAGTCAGATGTTGTTGTTGGTGGTGTTCTAGTGTACCAGTAGAGATGGAGTCAGATGTTGTTGTTGGTGTTCTAGTGTACCAGTAGAGATGGAGTCAGATGTTGTTGTTGTTGGTGTTCTAGTGTACCAGTAGAGATGGGGTCAGATGTTGTTGTTGTTGGTATTCTAGTGTACCAGTAGATATGGAGTCAGATGTTGTTGTTGTTGGTGTTCTAGTGTACCAGTAGAGATGGGGTCAGATGTTGTTACTGTTGGTATTCTAGTGTACCAGTAGATATGGAGTCAGATGTTGTTGTTGGTATTCTAGTGTACCAGTAGATATGGAGTCAGATGTTGTTGTTGGTATTCTAGTGTACCAGTAGATATGGAGTCAGATGTTATTGTTGGTATTCTAGTGTACCAGTAGATATGGAGTCAGATGTTGTTGTTGGTATTCTAGTGTACCAGTAGAGATGGAGTCAGATGTTGTTGTTGGTGTTCTAGTGTACCAGTAGAGATGGAGTCAGATGTTGTTGTTGTTGGTGTTCTAGTGTACCAGTAGAGATGGAGTCAGATGTTGTTGTTGTTGGTGTTCTAGTGTACCAGTAGAGATGGAGTCAGATGTTGTTGTTGTTGGTGTTCTAGTGTACCAGTAGAGATGGAGTCAGATGTTGTTGTTGGTGGTGTTCTAGTGTACCAGTAGAGATGGAGTCAGATGTTGTTGTTGTTTGTATTCTAGTGTACCAGTAGAGATGGATTCAGATGTTGTTGTTGTTGTTGGTATTCTAGTGTACCAGTAGAGATGGAGAGTCAGATGTTGTTGTTGGTATTCTAGTGTACCAGTAGAGATGGAGAGTCAGATGTTGTTGTTGGTGTTCTAGTGTACCAGTAGAGATGGAGTCAGATGTTGTTGTTGGTATTCTAGTTTACCAGTAGAGATGGGGTCAGATGTTGTTATTGTTGGTATTCTAGTGTAACAGTAGATATGGAGTCAGATGTTGTTGTTGGTATTCTAGTGTACCAGTAGATATGGAGTCAGATGTTGTTGTTGGTATTCTAGTGTACCAGTAGAGATGGAGTCAGATGTTGTTGTTGGTGTTCTAGTGTACCAGTAGAGATGGAGTCAGATGTTGTTGTTGGTGTTCTAGTGTACCAGTACAGATGGAGTCAGATGTTGTTGTTGTTGGTGTTCTAGTGTACCAGTAGAGATGGGGTCAGATGTTGTTGTTGGTATTCTATTGTACCAGTAGAGATGGAGTCAGATGTTGTTGTTGTTGGTGTTCTAGTGTACCAGTAGAGATGGGGTCAGATGTTGTTACTGTTGGTATTCTAGTCTACCAGTAGATATGGAGTCAGATGTTGTTGTTGGTATTCTAGTGTACCAGTAGATATGGAGTCAGATGTTGTTGTTGGTATTCTAGTGTACCAGTAGATATGGAGTCAGATGTTATTGTTGGTATTCTAGTGTACCAGTAGATATGGAGTCAGATGTTGTTGTTGGTATTCTAGTGTACCAGTAGAGATGGAGTCAGATGTTGTTGTTGGTGTTCTAGTGTACCAGTAGAGATGGAGTCAGATGTTGTTGTTGTTGGTGTTCTAGTGTACCAGTAGAGATGAGGTCAGATGTTGTTACTGTTGGTATTCTAGTCTACCAGTAGATATGGAGTCAGATGTTGTTGTTGGTATTCTAGTGTACCAGTAGAGATGGAGTCAGATGTTGTTGTTGTTGGTGTTCTAGTGTACCAGTAGAGATGGAGAGTCAGATGTTGTTGTTGGTATTCTAGTGTACCAGTAGATATGGAGTCAGATGTTGTTGTTGGTGTTCTAGTGTACCAGTAGAGATGGAGTCAGATGTTGTTGTTGGTATTCTAGTGTACCAGTAGAGATGGAGTCAGATGGTGTTGTTGTTGGTGTTCTAGTGTACCAGTAGAGATGGAGTCAGATGTTGTTGTTGGTATTCTAGTGTACCAGTAGAGATGGAGTCAGATGTTGTTGTTGTTGGTGTTCTAGTGTACCAGTAGAGATGGAGAGTCAGATGTTGTTGTTGTTGTTGGTGTTCTAGTGTACCAGTAGAGATGGAGTCAGATGTTGTTGATGTTGTTGGTGTTCTAGTGTACCAGTAGAGATGGAGTCAGATGTTGTTGTTGGTGTTCTAGTGTACCAGTAAAGATGGAGTCAGATGTTGTTGTTGTTGTTGGTATTCTAGTGTACCAGTAGAGATGGAGTCAGATGTTGTTGTTAGTGTTCTAGTGTACCAGTAGATATGGAGTCAGATGTTGTTGTTGGTATTCTAGTGTACCAGTAGAGATGGAGTCAGATGTTGTTGTTAGTGTTCTAGTGTACCAGTAGAGATGGAGTCAGATGTTGTTGTTGGTATTCTAGTGTACCAGTAGAGATGGAGTCAGATGTTGTTGTTGGTGTTCTAGTGTACCAGTAGAGATGGAGTCAGATGTTGTTGTTGTTGGTGTTCTAGTGTACCAGTAGAGATGGAGTCAGATGTTGTTGTTGTTGGTGTTCTAGTGTACCAGTAGAGATGGAGTCAGATGTTGTTGTTGGTGGTGTTCTAGTGTACCAGTAGAGATGGAGTCAGATGTTGTTGTTGTTGGTATTCTAGTGTACCAGTAGAGATGGATTCAGATGTTGTTGTTGTTGGTATTCTAGTGTACCAGTAGAGATGGAGTCAGATGTTGTTGTTGGTATTCTAGTGTACCAGTAGAGATGGGGTCAGATGTTGTTATTGTTGGTATTCTAGTGTAACAGTAGATATGGAGTCAGATGTTGTTGTTGGTATTCTAGTGTACCAGTAGATATGGAGTCAGATGTTGTTGTTGGTATTCTAGTGTACCAGTAGAGATGGAGTCAGATGTTGTTGTTGGTGTTCTAGTGTACCAGTAGAGCTGGAGTCAGATGTTGTTGTTGGTGTTCTAGTGTACCAGTAGAGATGGAGTCAGATGTTGTTGTTGTTGGTGTTCTAGTGTACCAGTAGAGATGGGGTCAGATGTTGTTGTTGTTGGTATTCTAGTGTACCAGTAGAGATGGAGTCAGATGTTGTTGTTGTTGGTGTTCTAGTGTACCAGTAGAGATGGGGTCAGATGTTGTTACTGTTGGTATTCTAGTGTACCAGTAGATATGGAGTCAGATGTTGTTGTTGGTATTCTAGTGTACCAGTAGATATGGAGTCAGATGTTGTTGTTGGTATTCTAGTGTACCAGTAGAGATGGGGTCAGATGTTGTTACTGTTGGTATTCTAGTGTACCAGTAGATATGGAGTCAGATGTTGTTGTTGGTGTTCTAGTGTACCAGTAGAGATGGGGTCAGATGTTGTTACTGTTGGTATTCTAGTGTACCAGTAGATATGGAGTCAGATGTTGTTGTTGGTATTCTAGTGTACCAGTAGAGATGGAGTCAGATGTTGTTGTTGGTATTCTAGTGTACCAGTAGATATGGAGTCAGATGTTATTGTTGGTATTCTAGTGTACCAGTAGATATGGAGTCAGATGTTGTTGTTGGTATTCTAGTGTACCAGTAGAGATGGAGTCAGATGTTGTTGTTGGTATTCTAGTGTACCAGTAGAGATGGAGTCAGATGTTGTTGTTGGTGTTCTAGTGTACCAGTAGAGATGGAGTCAGATGTTGTTGTTGTTGGTGTTCTAGTGTACCAGTAGAGATGGAGTCAGATGTTGTTGTTGTTGGTGTTCTAGTGTACCAGTAGAGATGGAGTCAGATGTTGTTGTTGGTGGTGTTCTAGTGTACCAGTAGAGATGGAGTCAGATGTTGTTGTTGTTGGTATTCTAGTGTACCAGTAGAGATGGATTCAGATGTTGTTGTTGTTGGTATTCTAGTGTACCAGTAGAGATGGAGTCAGATGTTGTTGTTGGTATTCTAGTGTACCAGTAGAGATGGGGTCAGATGTTGTTATTGTTGGTATTCTAGTGTAACAGTAGATATGGAGTCAGATGTTGTTGTTGGTATTCTAGTGTACCAGTAGATATGGAGTCAGATGTTGTTGTTGGTATTCTAGTGTACCAGTAGAGATGGAGTCAGATGTTGTTGTTGGTGTTCTAGTGTACCAGTAGAGCTGGAGTCAGATGTTGTTGTTGGTGTTCTAGTGTACCAGTAGAGATGGAGTCAGATGTTGTTGTTGTTGGTGTTCTAGTGTACCAGTAGAGATGGGGTCAGATGTTGTTGTTGTTGGTATTCTAGTGTACCAGTAGAGATGGAGTCAGATGTTGTTGTTGTTGGTGTTCTAGTGTACCAGTAGAGATGGGGTCAGATGTTGTTACTGTTGGTATTCTAGTGTACCAGTAGATATGGAGTCAGATGTTGTTGTTGGTATTCTAGTGTACCAGTAGATATGGAGTCAGATGTTGTTGTTGGTATTCTAGTGTACCAGTAGATATGGAGTCAGATGTTATTGTTGGTATTCTAGTGTACCAGTAGATATGGAGTCAGATGTTGTTGTTGGTATTCTAGTGTACCAGTAGAGATGGAGTCAGATGTTGTTGTTGGTGTTCTAGTGTACCAGTAGAGATGGAGTCAGATGTTGTTGTTGTTGGTGTTCTAGTGTACCAGTAGAGATGGGGTCAGATGTTGTTGTTGTTGGTATTCTAGTGTACCAGTAGAGATGGAGTCAGATGTTGTTGTTGTTGGTGTTCTAGTGTACCAGTAGAGATGGGGTCAGATGTTGTTACTGTTGGTATTCTAGTGTACCAGTAGATATGGAGTCAGATGTTGTTGTTGGTGTTCTAGTGTACCAGTAGAGATGGAGTCAGATGTTGTTGTTGTTGGTGTTCTAGTGTACCAGTAGAGATGGAGTCAGATGTTGTTGTTGGTGGTGTTCTAGTGTACCAGTAGAGATGGAGTCAGATGTTGTTGTTGGTGTTCTAGTGTACCAGTAGAGATGGAGTCAGATGTTGTTGTTGTTGGTGTTCTAGTGTACCAGTAGAGATGGGGTCAGATGTTGTTGTTGTTGGTATTCTAGTGTACCAGTAGATATGGAGTCAGATGTTGTTGTTGTTGGTGTTCTAGTGTACCAGTAGAGATGGGGTCAGATGTTGTTACTGTTGGTATTCTAGTGTACCAGTAGATATGGAGTCAGATGTTGTTGTTGGTATTCTAGTGTACCAGTAGATATGGAGTCAGATGTTGTTGTTGGTATTCTAGTGTACCAGTAGATATGGAGTCAGATGTTATTGTTGGTATTCTAGTGTACCAGTAGATATGGAGTCAGATGTTGTTGTTGGTATTCTAGTGTACCAGTAGAGATGGAGTCAGATGTTGTTGTTGGTGTTCTAGTGTACCAGTAGAGATGGAGTCAGATGTTGTTGTTGTTGGTGTTCTAGTGTACCAGTAGAGATGGAGTCAGATGTTGTTGTTGTTGGTGTTCTAGTGTACCAGTAGAGATGGAGTCAGATGTTGTTGTTGTTGGTGTTCTAGTGTACCAGTAGAGATGGAGTCAGATGTTGTTGTTGGTGGTGTTCTAGTGTACCAGTAGAGATGGAGTCAGATGTTGTTGTTGTTGGTATTCTAGTGTACCAGTAGAGATGGATGCAGATGTTGTTGTTGTTGTTGGTATTCTAGTGTACCAGTAGAGATGGAGAGTCAGATGTTGTTGTTGGTATTCTAGTGTACCAGTAGAGATGGAGAGTCAGATGTTTTTGTTGGTGTTCTAGTGTACCAGTAGAGATGGAGTCAGATGTTGTTGTTGGTATTCTAGTGTACCAGTAGAGATGGGGTCAGATGTTGTTATTGTTGGTATTCTAGTGTAACAGTAGATATGGAGTCAGATGTTGTTGTTGGTATTCTAGTGTACCAGTAGATATGGAGTCAGATGTTGTTGTTGGTATTCTAGTGTACCAGTAGAGATGGAGTCAGATGTTGTTGTTGGTGTTCTAGTGTACCAGTAGAGATGGAGTCAGATGTTGTTGTTGGTGTTCTAGTGTACCAGTAGAGATGGAGTCAGATGTTGTTGTTGTTGGTGTTCTAGTGTACCAGTAGAGATGGGGTCAGATGTTGTTGTTGGTATTCTATTGTACCAGTAGAGATGGAGTCAGATGTTGTTGTTGTTGGTGTTCTAGTGTACCAGTAGAGATGGGGTCAGATGTTGTTACTGTTGGTATTCTAGTGTACCAGTAGAGATGGAGTCAGATGTTGTTGTTGGTGTTCTAGTGTACCAGTAGAGATGGAATCAGATGTTGTTGTTGGTATTCTAGTGTACCAGTAGAGATGGAGTCAGATGTTGTTGTTGGTATTCTAGTGTACCAGTAGAGATGGAGAGTCAGAGGTTGTTGTTGGTGTTAATGTTCTAGTGTACCAGTAGAGATGGAGTCAGATGTTGTTGTTGTTGGTGTTCTAGTGTACCAGTAGATATGGAGTCAGATGTTGTTGTTGGTATTCTAGTGTACCAGTAGATATGGAGTCAGATGTTGTTGTTGGTATTCTAGTGTACCAGTAGATATGGAGTCAGATGTTATTGTTGGTATTCTAGTGTACCAGTAGATATGGAGTCAGATGTTGTTGTTGGTATTCTAGTGTACCAGTAGAGATGGAGTCAGATGTTGTTGTTGGTGTTCTAGTGTACCAGTAGAGATGGAGTCAGATGTTGTTGTTGTTGGTGTTCTAGTGTACCAGTAGAGATGGAGTCAGATGTTGTTGTTGTTGGTGTTCTAGTGTACCAGTAGAGATGGAGTCAGATGTTGTTGTTGTTGGTGTTCTAGTGTACCAGTAGAGATGGAGTCAGATGTTGTTGTTGGTGGTGTTCTAGTGTACCAGTAGAGATGGAGTCAGATGTTGTTGTTGTTGGTATTCTAGTGTACCAGTAGAGATGGATGCAGATGTTGTTGTTGTTGTTGGTATTCTAGTGTACCAGTAGAGATGGAGAGTCAGATGTTGTTGTTGGTATTCTAGTGTACCAGTAGAGATGGAGAGTCAGATGTTTTTGTTGGTGTTCTAGTGTACCAGTAGAGATGGAGTCAGATGTTGTTGTTGGTATTCTAGTGTACCAGTAGAGATGGGGTCAGATGTTGTTATTGTTGGTATTCTAGTGTAACAGTAGATATGGAGTCAGATGTTGTTGTTGGTATTCTAGTGTACCAGTAGATATGGAGTCAGATGTTGTTGTTGGTATTCTAGTGTACCAGTAGAGATGGAGTCAGATGTTGTTGTTGGTGTTCTAGTGTACCAGTAGAGATGGAGTCAGATGTTGTTGTTGGTGTTCTAGTGTACCAGTAGAGATGGAGTCAGATGTTGTTGTTGTTGGTGTTCTAGTGTACCAGTAGAGATGGGGTCAGATGTTGTTGTTGGTATTCTATTGTACCAGTAGAGATGGAGTCAGATGTTGTTGTTGTTGGTGTTCTAGTGTACCAGTAGAGATGGGGTCAGATGTTGTTACTGTTGGTATTCTAGTGTACCAGTAGAGATGGAGTCAGATGTTGTTGTTGGTGTTCTAGTGTACCAGTAGAGATGGAATCAGATGTTGTTGTTGGTATTCTAGTGTACCAGTAGAGATGGAGTCAGATGTTGTTGTTGGTATTCTAGTGTACCAGTAGAGATGGAGAGTCAGAGGTTGTTGTTGGTGTTAATGTTCTAGTGTACCAGTAGAGATGGAGTCAGATGTTGTTGTTGTTGGTGTTCTAGTGTACCAGTAGATATGGAGTCAGATGTTGTTGTTGGTATTCTAGTGTACCAGTAGAGATGGAGTCAGATGTTGTTGTTGGTGGTGTTCTAGTGTACCAGTAGAGATGGAGAGTCAGATGTTGTTGTTGGTATTCTAGTGTACCAGTTATAGTGGCTTCGTATTTTTAAACAATATCGAAATCGCTATGGTAGCCACTTCCACTCCGGGATAGCCAATAGGTCTACGCGCACAAATAAAGAGTTCTGTCCATCCGATCGCTGTATAAACTGATCATTTATTGTCGAAAAAACAAACAAACATTCTCATGCGGTCCGTCTATACCGTGCGGTAGAAAAACTGTTTGCCTTCCCGGTCCTTCCCCTCCCACTCATTCAACCACTCCTTATCAAGGTAAACCCACTCATTCAGCAGGCCTCTTAAAGGGGGAAGTACACATCATGAAGCAAAACATAGAAATAATAACAATAACAATACCAAACTCAAAAATGGCTCCTACACCCCGGCCCCTAATTGGCCATTATTCAAAAGAAAGGGGGCAATTATTCTATGCAAATGTGCAGGGGGCTGAACATGTCTTTATATAGCCCATAAGGGAATCAAAGTATTCCAAAAAAAGGGGGGTATATTCCACAAAAAATTATAATCCCAGGGTATAATCCACAAAAAAGGTGTAATCTGCAAAGAGACAGGGTATACTCCACAAAAAAAAAGGTTATAATCCAGGATATAAACCAAAGTCTTCGAGCATTGCCCACAAATAAAGGTCCATGAAAAGTCAGTCAGGGCTAGTCAGTGTCAGTAGTCAATCTGCTTCTTTCAGCAGACATAGTTTGCTGATGGGCCTTTCCAGGACGCTGTATTTGGTCTTGACCTTCACCTTACGTACATGCCCTCTGCTGTCAGGCATGGTCTCTTCTATCTTTCCCATGAGCCAGGAATTTCGAGGTGATGTCTCGTCCACGATGAGGACCACGTCTCCCGGAACTAGGTTCTTTCTCACTTGGTTCCATTTTTGTCTTTCTTGCAGCAGCGGGATGTACTCATGTTTCCACCGCTTCCAGAAAAGATCGGCCAGGTACTGGACCTGCCTCCATCTCCTCCTGGAGTAGGAATCCTCCTTTGTAAACAAACCGGGTGGTAGAATGGGTTTTCCCTTCAACTGCAGTAGATGGTTCGGGGTCAGAGCCTCAAGATCATTGGGGTCATCTGAGACGGTGGTGATAGGACGATCATTGAGAATGGCCTCGGTTTCACATAGGGCGGTTTGGAGACTCTCGTCATCCAGAGTCTGCTGGCGCAGTACTGAATACAGCACTTTCTTTATTGACCGTATCAGTCGCTCCTAAGCACCTCCATGGTGGGAACCAGTGGGTGGATTGAATGTCCACTTGATCCCCTCTTTGAGCAGCGCATGTTGGATCTTGCTGTGGCTCAGGTCGGAAAGTGACTCACGCAACTCCCGCTCAGCTCCTACAAAATTGGTTCCGTTGTCCGATACCATCTCTTTAACTTGACCTCGTCTGCAGATGAACCGCCGCACCGCTGATATGCAGGAGTCAGTATCCAAAGAGTATGCAAGTTCGAGATGAACAGCCCGGCTGACCAGGCATGTGAAGAGTACGCCGTACCTTTTGACCAGGCTCCTCCCTCTCTTCACCTCTATAGGCCCGAAGTAATCTGTTCCCACATACGTGAATGCTGGTAAGTCTGGAGAAATGCGATTCCTTGGTAGGTCGGCCATCTTCTGTTCTTTCACGGCGGCATTAAATCGTCGACACAGAACACAGTCACTGACTATCTTTCTGGCAGCAGAGTTAGCTCGCATTATCCAATACTTCCGCCGAAGCCTTGAAAGCATGTGGCTTCTTCCCGAATGACCTACAACCATGTGTATATGGCTCAGAAGAAGCTTGGACAAATGACTGGCTTTAGGAAGGATAGCCGGATGCTTGGATTCCTCAGGCATCGCCATTCTACTGACCCTTCCTCCAACTCTCAGCACACCGTTCAGTAGCATTGGGTCCAGCCTGTAAATTGTGCTACTTTTATTTACAGCATTCCCTTTATTCAGTGCAGCTATTTCATCCTGGAAATGCTGTTGCTGTATGTAGCACACAAGTGTCTCCTCAGCGTGCACAAGATCTTCAACTGAGAGACTCTGAGCACCTAGCTGAGCTCTTGTCTTGTTCATCTGATCATCCAGGTGGTCTTGTTGTTTCTGGTCTGAATCCTTAGTGCAGATTGCGGCCTGCAGCTCCTTTCTTTTGAGGCTTAGTTTCTGAAGTGTTTCTTTGAACTTTAAGATCCATGCTGTAGCCTTCTTCAACTTATCCCATGATGAGAAGTGCTCAATAAGCTTGGGAATAGGATCACCGTCATAAGCCGTCATTGCTGTACTGAACGTGACAGTGCTCTTCCTAACCTCGGGATCATCATCACGGATGGAAGGCAGCTCATCTGGAGACTTAGGCCAGTCTTCCTCAGGCCTCGGCAGGAAGTTTGGGCCGTTCAACCATCGACTGGATTTGAGGAAAGCATCCATGGTCAGACCACGTGATGCGTCGTCTGCAGGATTGACTGCTGTGTTCACGTAGCGCCACTGTGATCGGTCAGACAGGTCTCGGATGATCGAAATCCGGTTCGCAACATATGTCTGGAATCTGCTGGTTGTGTTGTTGATGTACTTGAGGACAGACATGCTATCTGTCCAGAAGACAGATTCCTGAAGTTCCAATTCCAGTTCCTCTTTCAGCATCTTATCAATGCGGACTGCGACCACAGCTGCTGCCAGCTCCATTCTGGGTATTGTCATCTGCTTCAGTGGGGCTACCCGTGCCTTGCCCATGACAAAGGCAATATGGATGTCACCTTCGAGTTTGGTCAGTCGCAGGTAGCTAGCTGTACCATACCCTTGTTCGCTGGCATCACTGAAGTGATGTAGTTGAGCAGTGTGCGGTTTTCCAAAGTTGCTGGGTTTAAAGCAACGGCTGAGGTGGAAGTTTGACACCTTGTCTAGATCCTCCAACCATCTCTGCCAGGACTGAGCATGGGCCTCTGGGATCCTGTCATCCCACCCACAGTTAATCTTGCAAAGATCCTGCATTATCTTCTTAGCTGGGAGAACCAGTGGGGCCAGGAATCCCATGGGGTCGTAAACAGAATTAGTCACCGACAGAATACCCCTTCTGGTAAAGGGTTGCTGCTTTGTAGCAGTCTTGAAGGAGAAGGTGTCGGTTTCCACATGCCACTGGATTCCGAGAGCTCGCTCCACTGGTAGATCTTCTCGGTCAAGGTCGAGCTCCTTCACTTCCTTGGCCTTCTCTTCATCTGGAATGGCAGACAGAACAGCACGGCTGTTACTGATCCACTTCGTAAGTCTGAACCCACCAGTAGAACAGACGGCCCTGAGATGTTGGGTTAGAGATATGGCTTGCATGTCATCAGAAACCGACTTGAGGCAGTCGTCTACGTAAAAGTTCCGACGGATGGTGCTAAGGATGTCATCATTAGCCTTACCCTCGTTGTCATCTGCGGTTCTTTTGAGTGCATAGTTCGCACAGCTAGGTGACGAGACTGCGCCGAATAGATGGACCGTCATTCTGTATTCAGCTAGTGGCTGGCTGATATCATTGTTGGGCCACCACAAGAAGCGCAGGAAATCAACATCCTGCTCTGATACCTGGACTTGATGGAACATGCCCTCAATGTCTGCCATGACGGCCACCGGCTCCTGGCGGAATCGAAGGATGACACCCAGTAATGTGTTTGTGAGATCGGGACCTTTTAGTAACTCATTATTGAGTGATGTCCCATGGAATACCGCAGCGCAGTCAAATACCACGCGAATTTTCCCTTTTTTCTTGTGGTACACACCGTGGTGAGGTATGTACCACACTCTTCCGTCCTCCCTGTGCAGCTGTCCTTCTGGCACCCTCTCGGCATGCCCTTTGCTCAGGATGTCACTCATAAATCCTCTATAGTCCACAAAGTATGCCTCATCTCTCCTGAATCTCTTGATGAGGTTTGTGGCTCGCTGCTCCGCCATCCTTCTATTATTTGGCAGATTCACGTGCTCTTGGCGGAATGGCAATCGTAATTTGTAGTGACCGTCCTTCAACATA
Organism: Borostomias antarcticus; assembly: GCF_949987555.1. Taxonomy (NCBI): domain Eukaryota; kingdom Metazoa; phylum Chordata; class Actinopteri; order Stomiiformes; family Stomiidae; genus Borostomias; species Borostomias antarcticus. The sequence goes on from NW_028175882.1 coordinate 79,686, forward strand.
ATGGACTTAGCTGCAATGTCCAGGAAGTGCTTGTCCTCTGCAGACAGCTCAGCCTTCTCATCGTAGCCTCGCTCTGAGAAGTCTTGATTGTACTGTTTGATGAGGAGCTCTTCCAGATTCGCTATGGTGATTCGGTTCGAGGATGTACATGGTCGACCCTGTTTGTCGATGGGCAGGCTGCTGCTCAGGGGACCATTAACCACCCATCCGAGACAGGTTTTTACTGCATAGGGCCCGTTTCCTTTGCTGTTAATGATTTCCCAAGGCTCCGTGGCTTTTGGGGCATTAATCCCAATCAACAATCCAACTTCTGCATCAATAGTGGTCAGAGGAACCTCCTTCAGATATGGCCACTCTTTTAGATCATCTTGCGTGGGTATGTTCTCTTGTGAGACTGGTATAGCCATCTGTGTGTACACTTCAGGAAGAGGAAAGAAGTTGTTGCTCTCCAGATCACTCACTTCCAGCCCATCCAGTCTGTAACTGCTTACAGGCCGTTCCTGGCCCATTGTCCTGAGCTGTATCTCCGTTCTCTGGCCTCTGGCATCCAGCTGCTTCATCAGCTTCTCAGTACAGAAGGTAGCAGAGCTTCCAGGATCCAGGAATGCGTACGTTCTGACTACTCTGCTTCCCTTCGCCATCTTAATCTGGATAGGTAAAATTGCAAGTGCACAATCTTTTGCTCTGGCCCCGGTAAGTCCACAAGCCTGCAGTGAGACCAGGGCGCTGGAGATCTCCTCGCCTTTCGATGTAGCTGTGGCAGTGCTCTCTTCCTTCTTGGGATTGTCTGTTGTACTAATATGCAGGAGAGTTGGGTGCTTCAGCTGACACGAGCGACAGGTCAAGCGATTTCTACACATTTTACTCATGTGTCCTCTGTTCAGACATGCAAAGCAGATGCCCTTTGTCCTAAGGAACTCAATCTTCTCTTTATGAGGCTTCAGCTTCATCTTCTGACAGCACTCCATAGCATGTTCTCCGGTACAAAATAAGCATGGCTTAAAGAATGCACTTGAATTTACTTTGCACTCCTGCCTGTTTTGCTTCTCCATTTCCAATGGTGTTACCAATGTAGCAAAACTGCTCCTGCCTTTGCCTCCAGACTTGTACTGATGCTGGGGGTTACCCACCTTCGCTTTAAGACCTTGTGCTTTCGGGGTAGGATCTTGAATATTCCCAAATACGGGATCCAGAACAACTTTGACTTGCCGTTCAACGAAGTCAACCAGATTTGTGAATCTTGCCCTTTGCTGGGTTCGTTCATACTGACTGCATGCTGCAGATCTCCATTTATCTCTGAGCCTGTAGGGCAGCTTAGAAATTACCGTTCTCATGTTTGAAGGATTGTCCAATTCATGCATGTACTGAAGAGCTTGCATAGCGTTACAGCACACCCGGAGGAACAATGAGTATGCCTGTAATGCTACCCCATCCTCAGGTTTGATAGCAGCCCAACCTAGTGCTTTCTGGATATAGGCACTTGTGATCTTTATTTTATCACCGAAGTGCAGTTCCAGCAGTCGCCTTGCTTCATCATATCCTCTTCCAGGATCCATGTGTTGGCAGCTGCGTACCAGCTCTCTTGGTTGGCTAGTAGTGTATTGCTCCAGATAATATAACCTGTCCCTACTGATGTCTGTGTTGGACTCAATGCCATGTTCAAAGGCACTTATAAATGATTGGTATTCCAGTGGATCTCCTCCAAATGTTGTGATTTCTCTGGCGGGTAGCAAAGACAGCCTTTGTTGGTGTACAAGAAGTTCTGTCATTTCACTCTGCCTGTGCATAACGGTAGTTAATGCATTCTGGTCAGTTTGGAGAGCGTGACCTGATGTTGCACCTGGCTGAGTGCCTCCTGGCTGAATGCCTCCCCCTACTGGTCCTACTGGGACATTGGCAGCATGTGCTGGCCTGGACAGATGTGGACCTCCCTGTGCCAGGGGTTGATTGTAGATGGTCTGCCGCATGGAGTGATCAGGTGGCCTCTTTAGCCTAGCTCCTAGGTGGTAGGCCTGTTGCATGCCGTCATCAGGTGAGGGGAGTAAGGATCCAGGATCAAAGCGGTCCAGAGTCATCGGGGGTTGATGTTGCCTTCTTTGCATTTTATCATAGTATTCATTCATGGCATCTGTAGGAGTCTTTGCCTCGGTTTGGGGTTCATGCGTTTTGGGTTCATTTTGAGGTTCATGCATTTTATCGTATTTATCAAGGACTTCCAGTTTAGCATCAGATTCAGCGAGTGCCGTTTGCATTTCCAATTGTTCCTTTCTGGTATTTAGATCCTTTGTCATCCTTTTCAGCTTTTCCTCTTCTTCCTCCAATTTTCGTTTTTCCTCCATGGCTGCTGCTTTTGCAATGAGAGCAGCCCGCTCCGTCTCCAGTTTTATGCGCAGAGCAGAGGTATTTGATTTTCCGGTATATTTTGATCCACTTTTGCTGGAGTTGTTCTCGGGTCGGACCTCAGGAGTCTCAGTGGGCTCTTTATAGTCAGGTTTTATTCTGTTCCAGACATCTTTCATAAATGCATTGAATTGTGCGACCTTTGGTTTATACCAGTCAAGTTCATCACCTTCTTTTTCATCATCCGATAGCAGTGCTTGAACAGATTGATGCATTTTCGCAAATTCATTCAACAAATCATCAAAGGCTTCCAAGTGCTCTCTCACTTTATCCACGTCTACGTCACCGAGTACATCAAACAGCGCTTCCAACTCATTTTTGCGCCTAGTGAGCACTCCCAGTTTCGCCCTGCGGGAGCCGATTAGTTTAACCAGCACTCTTGCGGCCTCAGCTTCGGCCTCAGCTTTCTCTTTCTCAGACATCCCAGCGGCAATATCACAGTAACGTGACAGTAAAGCGATTCAACAATCCACAGATTCAGGTTCCTCGTAATGCACAACCACAATCCACGCGTAACGATGCTTCAATCCATGCTTCAATGCAACACAATCCGTGTTCTCCGGTTAACCAAATGCAACCACAGCGGAGAATATGAAACAATTCGGAGCCAAACGCCCAATAGGCCTTCCACAATAGTCCCCGATCCAAGTTTCATTCATCAAAATATCCCCGCGGGAATCACGTTGGCAATTCAGTGTTGCGCAATTCATTCATTACTCACGGCCCTGTAGGCTGTAGAATTGGGATCTTGCGGCAGTGGCATTCTTTTGGAATCCTTGGCGAACGTATCCTTATTCCACGCGAAAGACTTGAGTTCAAACGCATGAGTTTTTCTACTTAATATAGTGGCTTCGTATTTTTAAACAATATCGAAATCGCTATGGTAGCCACTTCCACTCCGGGATAGCCAATAGGTCTACGCGCACAAATAAAGAGTTCTGTCCATCCGATCGCTGTATAAACTGATCATTTATTGTCGAAAAAACAAACAAACATTCTCATGCGGTCCGTCTATACCGTGCGGTAGAAAAACTGTTTGCCTTCCCGGTCCTTCCCCTCCCACTCATTCAACCACTCCTTATCAAGGTAAACCCACTCATTCAGCAGGCCTCTTAAAGGGGGAAGTACACATCATGAAGCAAAACATAGAAATAATAACAATAACAATACCAAACTCAAAAATGGCTCCTACACCAGTAGATATGGAGTCAGATGTTGTTGTTGTTGGTGGTGTTCTAGTGTACCAGTAGAGATGGAGAGTCAGATGTTGTTGATGTTGTTGTTGGTGGTGTTCTAGTGTACCAGTAGAGATGGAGTCAGATGAGGTTGTTGGTGTTCTAGTGTACCAGTAGAGATGGAGTCAGATGTTGTTGTTGGTATTCTAGTGTACCAGTAGAGATGGAGAGTCAGAGGTTGTTGTTGGTGTTAATGTTCTAGTGTACCAGTAGAGATGGAGTCAGATGTTGTTGTTGCTGTTGGTATTCTAGTGTACCAGTAGAGATGGAGTCAGATGTTGTTGTTGTTGGTATTCTAGTGTACCAGTAGAGATGGAGTCAGATGTTGTTGTTGTTGGTGTTCTAGTGTACCAGTAGAGATGGGGTCAGATGTTGTTATTGTTGGTATTCTAGTGTACCAGTAGATATGGAGTCAGATGTTGTTGTTGGTATTCTAGTGTACCAGTAGATATGGAGTCAGATATTATTGTTGATATTCTAGTGTACCAGTAGAGATGGAGTCAGATGTTGTTGTTGGTGTTCTAGTGTACCAGTAGAGATTGAATCAGATGTTGTTGTTGTTGGTATTCTAGTGTACCAGTAGAGATGGAGTCAGATGTTGTTGTTGTTGGTATTCTAGTGTACCAGTAGAGATGGAGTCAGATGTTGTTGTTGTTGGTGTTCTAGTGTACCAGTAGAGATGGAGTCAGATGTTGTTGTTGGTGGTGTTCTAGTGTACCAGTAGAGATGGAGTCAGATGTTGTTGTTGGTATTCTAGTGTACCAGTAGAGATGGAGTCAGATGTTGTTGTTGTTGGTGTTCTAGTGTACCAGTAGAGATGGAGTCAGATGTTGTTGTTGGTATTCTAGTGTACCAGTAGAGATGGAGTCAGATGTTGTTGTTGTTGGTGTTCTAGTGTACCAGTAGAGATGGAGAGTCAGATGTTGTTGTTGTTGTTGGTGTTCTAGTGTACCAGTAGAGATGGAGTCAGATGTTGTTGATGTTGTTGGTGTTCTAGTGTACCAGTAGAGATGGAGTCAGATGTTGTTGTTGGTGTTCTAGTGTACCAGTAAAGATGGAGTCAGATGTTGTTGTTGTTGTTGGTATTCTAGTGTACCAGTAGAGATGGAGTCAGATGTTGTTGTTAGTGTTCTAGTGTACCAGTAGATATGGAGTCAGATGTTGTTGTTGGTATTCTATTGTAGCAGTAGAGATGGAGTCAGATGTTGTTGTTGGTGTTCTAGTGTACCAGTAGAGATGGAGTCAGATGTTGTTGTTGTTGGTGTTCTAGTGTACCAGTAGAGATGGAGTCAGATGTTGTTGTTGTTGGTGTTCTAGTGTACCAGTAGAGATGGAGTCAGATGTTGTTGTTGGTGGTGTTCTGGTGTACCAGTAGAGATGGAGTCAGATGTTGTTGTTGTTGGTATTCTAGTGTACCAGTAGAGATGGATTCAGATGTTGTTGTTGTTGGTATTCTAGTGTACCAGTAGAGATGGAGTCAGATGTTGTTGTTGGTATTCTAGTGTACCAGTAGAGATGGGGTCAGATGTTGTTATTGTTGGTATTCTAGTGTAACAGTAGATATGGAGTCAGATGTTGTTGTTGGTATTCTAGTGTACCAGTAGATATGGAGTCAGATGTTGTTGTTGGTATTCTAGTGTACCAGTAGAGATGGAGTCAGATGTTGTTGTTGGTATTCTAGTGTACCAGTAGAGATGGGGTCAGATGTTGTTATTGTTGGTATTCTAGTGTACCAGTAGATATGGAGTCAGATGTTGTTGTTGGTATTCTAGTGTACCAGTAGAGATGGAGTCAGATGTTGTTGTTGGTGTTCTAGTGTACCAGTAGAGCTGGAGTCAGATGTTGTTGTTGGTGTTCTAGTGTACCAGTAGAGATGGAGTCAGATGTTGTTGTTGTTGGTGTTCTAGTGTACCAGTAGAGATGGGGTCAGATGTTGTTGTTGTTGGTATTCTAGTGTACCAGTAGAGATGGAGTCAGATGTTGTTGTTGTTGGTGTTCTAGTGTACCAGTAGAGATGGGGTCAGATGTTGTTACTGTTGGTATTCTAGTGTACCAGTAGATATGGAGTCAGATGTTGTTGTTGTTGTTGTTGTTGTTGGTGTTCTAGTGTACCAGTAGAGATGGAGTCAGATGTTGTTGTTGTTGGTGGTGTTCAAGTGTACCAGTAGAGATGGAGAGTCAGATGTTGTTGTTATTGTTGGTGTTCTAGTGTACCAGTAGAGATGGAGTCAGATGTCGTTGTTGGTGTTCTAGTGTACCAGTAGAGATGGAGTCAGATGTTGTTGTTGCTGTTGGTATTCTAGTGTACCAGTAGAGATGGAGTCAGATGTTGTTGTTGTTGGTATTCTAGTGTACCAGTATATATGGAGTCAGATGTTGTTATTGTTGGTATTCTAGTGTACCAGTAGAGATGGAGTCAGATGTTGTTGTTGGTATTCTAGTGTACCAGTAGATATGGAGTCAGATGTTGTTGTTGGTATTCTAGTGTACCAGTAGAGATGGAGTCAGATGTTGTTGTTGGTGTTCTAGTGTACCAGTAGAGATTGAGTCAGATGTTGTTGTTGTTGGTATCCTAGTGTACCAGTAGAGATGGAGTCAGATGTTGTTGTTGTTGGTATTCTAGTGTACCAGTAGAGATGGAGTCAGATGTTGTTGTTGTTGGTGTTCTACTGTACCAGTAGAGATGGAGTCAGATGCTGTTGTTGGTATTCTAGTGTACCAGTAGAGATGGAGTCAGATGTTGTTGTTGTTGGTGTTCTAGTGTACCAGTAGAGATGGAGAGTCAGATGTTGTTGTTGTTGTTGGTGTTCTAGTGTACCAGTAGAGATGGAGTCAGATGTTGTTGTTGGTGTTCTAGTGTACCAATAAAGATGGAGTCAGATGTTGTTGTTGTTGTTGGTATTCTAGTGTACCAGTAGAGATGGAGTCAGATGTTGTTGTTAGTGTTCTAGTGTACCAGTAGATATGGAGTCAGATGTTGTTGTTGGTATTCTAGTGTACCAGTAGAGATGGAGTCAGATGTTGTTGTTGGTGTTCTAGTGTACCAGTAGAGATGGAGTCAGATGTTGTTGTTGTTGGTGTTCTAGTGTACCAGTAGAGATGGAGTCAGATGTTGTTGTTGTTGGTGTTCTAGTGTACCAGTAGAGATGGAGTCAGATGTTGTTGTTGGTGGTGTTCTAGTGTACCAGTAGAGATGGAGTCAGATGTTGTTGTTGTTGGTATTCTAGTGTACCAGTAGAGATGGAGTCAGATGTTGTTGTTGGTATTCTAGTGTACCAGTAGAGATGGGGTCAGATGTTGTTATTGTTGGTATTCTAGTGTAACAGTAGATATGGAGTCAGATGTTGTTGTTGGTATTCTAGTGTACCAGTAGATATGGAGTCAGATGTTGTTGTTGGTATTCTAGTGTACCAGTAGAGATGGAGTCAGATGTTGTTGTTGTTGGTATTCTAGTGTACCAGTAGAGATGGAGTCAGATGTTGTTGTTGTTGGTGTTCTAGTGTACCAGTAGAGATGGATTCAGATGTTGTTGTTGTTGGTATTCTAGTGTACCAGTAGAGATGGAGTCAGATGTTGTTGTTGGTATTCTAGTGTACCAGTAGAGATGGGGTCAGATGTTGTTATTGTTGGTATTCTAGTGTAACAGTAGATATGGAGTCAGATGTTGTTGTTGGTATTCTAGTGTACCAGTAGATATGGAGTCAGATGTTGTTGTTGGTATTCTAGTGTACCAGTAGAGATGGAGTCAGATGTTGTTGTTGGTTTTCTAGTGTACCAGTAGAGATGGAGTCAGATGTTGTTGTTGTTGGTGTTCTAGTGTACCAGTAGAGATGGGGTCAGATGTTGTTGTTGTTGGTATTCTAGTGTACCAGTAGAGATGGAGTCAGATGTTGTTGTTGTTGGTGTTCTAGTGTACCAGTAGAGATGGGGTCAGATGTTGTTACTGTTGGTATTCTAGTGTACCAGTAGATATGGAGTCAGATGTTGTTGTTGTTGTTGTTGTTGTTGGTGTTCTAGTGTACCAGTAGAGATGGAGTCAGATGTTGTTGTTGTTGGTGGTGTTCAAGTGTACCAGTAGAGATGGAGAGTCAGATGTTGTTGTTATTGTTGGTGTTCTAGTGTACCAGTAGAGATGGAGTCAGATGTCGTTGTTGGTGTTCTAGTGTACCAGTAGAGATGGAGTCAGATGTTGTTGTTGCTGTTGGTATTCTAGTGTACCAGTAGAGATGGAGTCAGATGTTGTTGTTGTTGGTATTCTAGTGTACCAGTAGAGATGGAGTCAGATGTTGTTGTTGTTGGTGTTCTACTGTACCAGTAGAGATGGAGTCAGATGCTGTTGTTGGTATTCTAGTGTACCAGTAGAGATGGAGTCAGATGTTGTTGTTGTTGGTGTTCTAGTGTACCAGTAGAGATGGAGTCAGATGTTGTTGTTGTTGGTGTTCTAGTGTACCAGTAGAGATGGAGAGTCAGATGTTGTTGTTGGTGGTATTCTAGTGTACCAGTAGAGATGGAGTCAGATGTTGTTGTTGTTGGTGTTCTAGTGTACCAGTAGAGATGGAGTCAGATGTTGTTGTTGTTGGTGTTCTAGTGTACCAGTAGATATGGAGTCAGATGTTGTTGTTGGTGTTCTAGTGTACCAGTAGAGATGGAGTCAGATGTTGTTGTTGGTATTCTAGTGTACCAGTAGAGATGGAGTCAGATGTTGTTGTTGGTATTCTAGTGTACCAGTAGAGATGGAGAGTCAGAGGTTGTTGTTGGTGTTAATGTTCTAGTGTACCAGTAGAGATGGAGTCAGATGTTGTTGTTGCTGGTAGTATTCTAGTGTACCAGTAGAGATGGAGTCAGATGTTGTTGTTGTTGTTGGTATTCTAGTGTACCAGTAGAGATGGAGTCAGATGTTGTTGTTGTTGGTGTTCTAGTGTACCAGTAGAGATGGGGTCAGATGTTGTTATTGTTGGTATTCTAGTGTACCAGTAGATATGGAGTCAGATGTTGTTGTTGGTATTCTAGTGTACCAGTAGATATGGAGTCAGTTATTCTTGTTTATATTCTAGTGTACCAGTAGAGATGGAGTCAGATGTTGTTGTTGGTGTTCTAGTGTACCAGTAGAGATTGAATCAGATGTTGTTGTTGTTGGTATTCTAGTGTACCAGTAGAGATGGAGTCAGATGTTGTTGTTGTTGGTATTCTAGTGTACCAGTAGAGATGGAGTCAGATGTTGTTGTTGTTGGTGTTCTAGTGTACCAGTAGAGATGGAGTCAGATGTTGTTGTTGGTGGTGTTCTAGTGTACCAGTAGAGATGGAGTCAGATGTTGTTGTTGTTGGTATTCTAGTGTACCAGTAGAGATGGAGAGTCAGATGTTGTTGTTGGTATTCTAGTGTACCAGTAGAGATGGAGTCAGATGTTGTTGTTGTTGGTGTTCTAGTGTACCAGTAGAGATGGAGTCAGATGTTGTTGTTGGTATTCTAGTGTACCAGTAGAGATGGAGTCAGATGTTGTTGTTGTTGGTGTTCTAGTGTACCAGTAGAGATGGAGAGTCAGATGTTGTTGTTGTTGTTGGTGTTCTAGTGTACCAGTAGAGATGGAGTCAGATGTTGTTGATGTTGTTGGTGTTCTAGTGTACCAGTAGAGATGGAGTCAGATGTTGTTGTTGGTGTTCTAGTGTACCAGTAAAGATGGAGTCAGATGTTGTTGTTATTGTTGGTATTCTAGTGTACCAGTAGAGATGGAGTCAGATGTTGTTGTTAGTGTTCTAGTGTACCAGTAGATATGGAGTCAGATGTTGTTGTTGGTATTCTAGTGTACCAGTAGATATGGAGTCAGATGTTGTTGTTGGTATTCTAGTGTACCAGTAGATATGGAGTCAGATGTTGTTGTTGGTGTTCTAGTGTACCAGTAGAGATGGAGTCAGATGTTGTTGTTGTTGGTGTTCTAGTGTACCAGTAGAGATGGAGTCAGATGTTGTTGTTGGTGGTGTTCTAGTGTACCAGTAGAGATGGAGTCAGATGTTGTTGTTGTTGGTATTCTAGTGTACCAGTAGAGATGTAGTCAGATGTTGTTGTTGTTGGTGTTCTAGTGTACCAGTAGATATGGAGTCAGATGTTGTTGTTGGTATTCTAGTGTACCAGTAGAGATGGAGTCAGATGTTGTTGTTGGTGTTCTAGTGTACCAGTAGAGATGGAGTCAGATGTTGTTGTTGGTGGTGTTCTAGTGTACCAGTAGAGATGGAGAGTCAGATGTTGTTGTTGGTATTCTAGTGTACCAGTAGATATGGAGTCAGATGTTGTTGTTGTTGGTGGTGTTCTAGTGTACCAGTAGAGATGGAGAGTCAGATGTTGTTGTTGTTGTTGTTGGTGGTGTTCTAGTGTACCAGTAGAGATGGAGTCAGATGTTGTTGTTGGTGTTCTAGTGTACCAGTAGAGATGGAGTCAGATGTTGTTGTTGGTATTCTAGTGTACCAGTAGAGATGGAGTCAGATGTTGTTGTTGGTATTCTAGTGTACCAGTAGAGATGGAGAGTCAGAGGTTGTTGTTGGTGTTAATGTTCTAGTGTACCAGTAGAGATGGAGTCAGATGTTGTTGTTGCTGTTGGTATTCTAGTGTACCAGTAGAGATGGAGTCAGATGTTGTTGTTGTTGGTGTTCTAGTGTACCAGTAGAGATGGGGTCAGATGTTGTTATTGTTGGTATTCTAGTGTACCAGTAGATATGGAGTCAGATGTTGTTGTTGGTATTCTAGTGTACCAGTAGAGATGGAGTCAGATGTTGTTGTTGGTGTTCTAGTGTACCAGTAGAGATTGAATCAGATGTTGTTGTTGTTGGTATTCTAGTGTACCAGTAGAGATGGAGTCAGATGTTGTTGTTGTTGGTATTCTAGTGTACCAGTAGAGATGGAGTCAGATGTTGTTGTTGTTGGTGTTCTAGTGTACCAGTAGAGATGGAGTCAGATGTTGTTGTTGGTGGTGTTCTAGTGTACCAGTAGAGATGGAGTCAGATGTTGTTGTTGGTATTCTAGTGTACCAGTAGAGATGGAGTCAGATGTTGTTGTTGGTGTTCTAGTGTACCAGTAGAGATGGAGTCAGATGTTGTTGTTGGTATTCTAGTGTACCAGTAGAGATGGAGTCAGATGTTGTTGTTGTTGGTGTTCTAGTGTACCAGTAGAGATGGAGTCAGATGTTGTTGATGTTGTTGGTGTTCTAGTGTACCAGTAGAGATGGAGTCAGATGTTGTTGTTGGTGTTCTAGTGTACCAGTAAAGATGGAGTCAGATGTTGTTGTTGTTGTTGGTATTCTAGTGTACCAGTAGAGATGGAGTCAGATGTTGTTGTTAGTGTTCTAGTTTACCAGTAGATATGGAGTCAGATGTTGTTGTTGGTATTCTAGTGTACCAGTAGAGATGGAGTCAGATGTTGTTGTTGGTGTTCTAGTGTACCAGTAGAGATGGAGTCAGATGTTGTTGTTGTTGGTGTTCTAGTGTACCAGTAGAGATGGAGTCAGATGTTGTTGTTGTTGGTGTTCTAGTGTACCAGTAGAGATGGAGTCAGATGTTGTTGTTGGTGGTGTTCTAGTGTACCAGTAGAGATGGAGTCAGATGTTGTTGTTGTTGGTATTCTAGTGTACCAGTAGAGATGGATTCAGATGTTGTTGTTGTTGGTATTCTAGTGTACCAGTAGAGATGGAGTCAGATGGTGTTGTTGGTATTCTAGTGTACCAGTAGAGATGGGGTCAGGTGTTGTTATTGTTGGTATTCTAGTGTAACAGTAGATATGGAGTCAGATGTTGTTGTTGGTATTCTAGTGTACCAGTAGATATGGAGTCAGATGTTGTTGTTGGTATTCTAGTGTACCAGTAGAGATGGAGTCAGATGTTGTTGTTGGTGTTCTAGTTTACCAGTAGAGCTGGAGTCAGATGTTGTTGTTGGTGTTCTAGTGTACCAGTAGAGATGGAGTCAGATGTTGTTGTTGTTGGTGTTCTAGTGTACCAGTAGAGATGGGGTCAGATGTTGTTGTTGTTGGTATTCTAGTGTACCAGTAGAGATGGAGTCAGATGTTGTTGTTGTTGGTGTTCTAGTGTACCAGTAGAGATGGGGTCAGATGTTGTTACTGTTGGTATTCTAGTGTACCAGTAGATATGGAGTCAGATGTTGTTGTTGGTATTCTAGTGTACCAGTAGATATGGAGTCAGATGTTGTTGTTGGTATTCTAGTGTACCAGTAGATATGGAGTCAGATGTTATTGTTGGTATTCTAGTGTACCAGTAGATATGGAGTCAGATGTTGTTGATGGTATTCTAGTGTACCAGTAGAGATGGAGTCAGATGTTGTTGTTGGTGTTCTAGTGTACCAGTAGAGATGGAGCCAGATGTTGTTGTTGGTGTTCTAGTGTACCAGTAGAGATGGAGTCAGATGTTGTTGTTGTTGGAGTTCTAGTGTACCAGTAGAGATGGGGTCAGATGTTGTTGTTGTTGGTATTCTAGTGTACCAGTAGAGATGGAGTCAGATGTTGTTGTTGTTGGTGTTCTAGTGTACCAGTAGAGATGGGGTCAGATGTTGTTACTGTTGGTATTCTAGTGTACCAGTAGATATGGAGTCAGATGTTGTTGTTGGTGTTCTAGTGTACCAGTAGAGATGGAGTCAGATGTTGTTGTTGTTGGTGTTCTAGTGTACCAGTAGAGATGGAGTCAGATGTTGTTGTTGGTGGTGTTCTAGTGTACCAGTAGAGATGGAGTCAGATGTTGTTGTTGTTGGTATTCTAGTGTACCAGTAGAGATGGAGTCAGATGTTGTTGTTGTTGGTGTTCTAGTGTACCAGTAGATATTGAGTCAGATGTTGTTGTTGTTGGTGTTCTAGTGTACCAGTAGAGATGGAGTCATATGTTGTTGTTGGTGGTATTCTAGTGTACCAGTAGAGATGGAGTCAGATGTTGTTGTTGTTGGTGTTCTAGTGTACCAGTAGAGCTGGAGTCAGATGTTGTTGTTGGGTTTCTAGTGTACCAGTAGAGATGGAGTCAGATGTTGTTGTTGTTGGTGTTCTAGTGTACCAGTAGAGATGGGGTCAGATGTTGTTGTTGTTGGTATTCTAGTGTACCAGTAGAGATGGAGTCAGATGTTGTTGTTGTTGGTGTTCTAGTGTACCAGTAGAGATGGGGTCAGATGTTGTTACTGTTGGTATTCTAGTGTACCAGTAGATATGGAGTCAGATGTTGTTGTTGTTGTTGTTGTTGTTGGTGTTCTAGTGTACCAGTAGAGATGGAGTCAGATGTTGTTGTTGTTGGTGGTGTTCAAGTGTACCAGTAGAGATGGAGAGTCAGATGTTGTTGTTATTGTTGGTGTTCTAGTGTACCAGTAGAGATGGAGTCAGATGTCGTTGTTGGTGTTCTAGTGTACCAGTAGAGATGGAGTCAGATGTTGTTGTTGCTGTTGGTATTTTAGTGTACCAGTAGAGATGGAGTCAGATGTTGTTGTTGTTGGTATTCTAGTGTACCAGTATAGATGGAGTCAGATGTTGTTATTGTTGGTATTCTAGTGTACCAGTAGAGATGGAGTCAGATGTTGTTGTTGGTATTCTAGTGTACCAGTAGATATGGAGTCAGATGTTGTTGTTGGTATTCTAGTGTACCAGTAGAGATGGAGTCAGATGTTGTTGTTGGTGTTCTAGTGTACCAGTAGAGATTGAGTCAGATGTTGTTGTTGTTGGTATTCTAGTGTACCAGTAGAGATGGAGTCAGATGTTGTTGTTGTTGGTGTTCTACTGTACCAGTAGAGATGGAGTCAGATGCTGTTGTTGGTATTCTAGTGTACCAGTAGAGATGGAGTCAGATGTTGTTGTTGTTGGTGTTCTAGTGTACCAGTAGAGATGGAGTCAGATGTTGTTGTTGTTGGTGTTCTAGTGTACCAGTAGAGATGGAGAGTCAGATGTTGTTGTTGGTGGTATTCTAGTGTACCAGTAGAGATGGAGTCAGATGTTGTTGTTGTTGGTGTTCTAGTGTACCAGTAGAGATGGAGTCAGATGTTGTTGTTGTTGGTGTTCTAGTGTACCAGTAGATATGGAGTCAGATGTTGTTGTTGGTGTTCTAGTGTACCAGTAGAGATGGAGTCAGATGTTGTTGTTGGTATTCTAGTGTACCAGTAGAGATGGAGTCAGATGTTGTTGTTGGTATTCTAGTGTACCAGTAGAGATGGAGAGTCAGAGGTTGTTGTTGGTGTTAATGTTCTAGTGTACCAGTAGAGATGGAGTCAGATGTTGTTGTTGCTGGTAGTATTCTAGTGTACCAGTAGAGATGGAGTCAGATGTTGTTGTTGTTGGTATTCTAGTGTACCAGTAGAGATGGAGTCAGATGTTGTTGTTGTTGGTGTTCTAGTGTACCAGTAGAGATGGGGTCAGATGTTGTTATTGTTGGTATTCTAGTGTACCAGTAGATATGGAGTCAGTTATTCTTGTTTATATTCTAGTGTACCAGTAGAGATGGAGTCAGATGTTGTTGTTGGTGTTCTAGTGTACCAGTAGAGATTGAATCAGATGTTGTTGTTGTTGGTATTCTAGTGTACCAGTAGAGATGGAGTCAGATGTTGTTGTTGTTGGTATTCTAGTGTACCAGTAGAGATGGAGTCAGATGTTGTTGTTGTTGGTGTTCTAGTGTACCAGTAGAGATGGAGTCAGATGTTGTTGTTGGTGGTGTTCTAGTGTACCAGTAGAGATGGAGTCAGATGTTGTTGTTGTTGGTATTCTAGTGTACCAGTAGAGATGGAGAGTCAGATGTTGTTGTTGGTATTCTAGTGTACCAGTAGAGATGGAGTCAGATGTTGTTGTTGTTGGTGTTCTAGTGTACCAGTAGAGATGGAGTCAGATGTTGTTGTTGGTATTCTAGTGTACCAGTAGAGATGGAGTCAGATGTTGTTGTTGTTGGTGTTCTAGTGTACCAGTAGAGATGGAGAGTCAGATGTTGTTGTTGTTGTTGTTGGTGTTCTAGTGTACCAGTAGAGATGGAGTCAGATGTTGTTGATGTTGTTGGTGTTCTAGTGTACCAGTAGAGATGGAGTCAGATGTTGTTGTTGGTGTTCTAGTGTACCAGTAAAGATGGAGTCAGATGTTGTTGTTATTGTTGGTATTCTAGTGTACCAGTAGAGATGGAGTCAGATGTTGTTGTTAGTGTTCTAGTGTACCAGTAGAGATGGAGTCAGATGTTGTTGTTGTTGCTGTTCTAGTGTACCAGTAGAGATGGAGTCAGATGTTGTTGTTGGTATTCTAGTGTACCAGTAGAGATGGAGTCAGATGTTGTTGTTGTTGGTGTTCTAGTGTACCAGTAGAGATGGAGAGTCAGATGTTGTTGTTGTTGTTGGTGTTCTAGTGTACCAGTAGAGATGGAGTCAGATGTTGTTGATGTTGTTGGTGTTCTAGTGTACCAGTAGAGATGGGGTCAGATGTTGTTGTTGGTGTTCTAGTGTACCAGTAAAGATGGAGTCAGATGTTGTTGTTATTGTTGGTATTCTAGTGTACCAGTAGAGATGGAGTCAGATGTTGTTGTTAGTGTTCTAGTGTACCAGTAGATATGGAGTCAGATGTTGTTGTTGGTATTCTAGTGTACCAGTAGATATGGAGTCAGATGTTGTTGTTGGTATTCTAGTGTACCAGTAGATATGGAGTCAGATGTTGTTGTTGGTGTTCTAGTGTACCAGTAGAGATGGAGTCAGATGTTGTTGTTGTTGGTGTTCTAGTGTACCAGTAGAGATGGAGTCAGATGTTGTTGTTGGTGGTGTTCTAGTGTACCAGTAGAGATGGAGTCAGATGTTGTTGTTGTTGGTATTCTAGTGTACCAGTAGAGATGTAGTCAGATGTTGTTGTTGTTGGTGTTCTAGTGTACCAGTAGATATGGAGTCAGATGTTGTTGTTGGTATTCTAGTGTACCAGTAGAGATGGAGTCAGATGTTGTTGTTGGTGTTCTAGTGTACCAGTAGAGATGGAGTCAGATGTTGTTGTTGGTGGTGTTCTAGTGTACCAGTAGAGATGGAGAGTCAGATGTTGTTGTTGGTATTCTAGTGTACCAGTAGATATGGAGTCAGATGTTGTTGTTGTTGGTGGTGTTCTAGTGTACCAGTAGAGATGGAGAGTCAGATGTTGTTGTTGTTGTTGTTGGTGGTGTTCTAGTGTACCAGTAGAGATGGAGTCAGATGTTGTTGTTGGTGTTCTAGTGTACCAGTAGAGATGGAGTCAGATGTTGTTGTTGGTATTCTAGTGTACCAGTAGAGATGGAGTCAGATGTTGTTGTTGGTATTCTAGTGTACCAGTAGAGATGGAGAGTCAGAGGTTGTTGTTGGTGTTAATGTTCTAGTGTACCAGTAGAGATGGAGTCAGATGTTGTTGTTGCTGTTGGTATTCTAGTGTACCAGTAGAGATGGAGTCAGATGTTGTTGTTGTTGGTGTTCTAGTGTACCAGTAGAGATGGGGTCGGATGTTGTTATTGTTGGTATTCTAGTGTACCAGTAGATATGGAGTCAGATGTTGTTGTTGGTATTCTAGTGTACCAGTAGATATGGAGTCAGATATTCGTGTTGATATTCTAGTGTACCAGTAGAGATGGAGTCAGATGTTGTTGTTGGTGTTCTAGTGTACCAGTAGAGATTGAATCAGATGTTGTTGTTGTTGGTATTCTAGTGTACCAGTAGAGATGGAGTCAGATGTTGTTGTTGTTGGTATTCTAGTGTACCAGTAGAGATGGAGTCAGATGTTGTTGTTGTTGGTGTTCTAGTGTACCAGTAGAGATGGAGTCAGATGTTGTTGTTGGTGGTGTTCTAGTGTACCAGTAGAGATGGAGTCAGATGTTGTTGTTGGTATTCTAGTGTACCAGTAGAGATGGAGTCAGATGTTGTTGTTGGTGTTCTAGTGTACCAGTAGAGATGGAGTCAGATGTTGTTGTTGGTATTCTAGTGTACCAGTAGAGATGGAGTCAGATGTTGTTGTTGTTGGTGTTCTAGTGTACCAGTAGAGATGGAGTCAGATGTTGTTGATGTTGTTGGTGTTCTAGTGTACCAGTAGAGATGGAGTCAGATGTTGTTGTTGGTGTTCTAGTGTACCAGTAAAGATGGAGTCAGATGTTGTTGTTGTTGTTGGTATTCTAGTGTACCAGTAGAGATGGAGTCAGATGTTGTTGTTAGTGTTCTAGTTTACCAGTAGATATGGAGTCAGATGTTGTTGTTGGTATTCTAGTGTACCAGTAGAGATGGAGTCAGATGTTGTTGTTGGTGTTCTAGTGTACCAGTAGAGATGGAGTCAGATGTTGTTGTTGTTGGTGTTCTAGTGTACCAGTAGAGATGGAGTCAGATGTTGTTGTTGTTGGTGTTCTAGTGTACCAGTAGAGATGGAGTCAGATGTTGTTGTTGGTGGTGTTCTAGTGTACCAGTAGAGATGGAGTCAGATGTTGTTGTTGTTGGTATTCTAGTGTACCAGTAGAGATGGATTCAGATGTTGTTGTTGTTGGTATTCTAGTGTACCAGTAGAGATGGAGTCAGATGGTGTTGTTGGTATTCTAGTGTACCAGTAGAGATGGGGTCAGGTGTTGTTATTGTTGGTATTCTAGTGTAACAGTAGATATGGAGTCAGATGTTGTTGTTGGTATTCTAGTGTACCAGTAGATATGGAGTCAGATGTTGTTGTTGGTATTCTAGTGTACCAGTAGAGATGGAGTCAGATGTTGTTGTTGTTGGTATTCTAGTGTACCAGTAGAGATGGAGTCAGATGTTGTTGTTGTTGGTGTTCTAGTGTACCAGTAGAGATGGAGTCAGATGTTGTTGTTGGTGGTGTTCTAGTGTACCAGTAGAGATGGAGTCAGATGTTGTTGTTGGTATTCTAGTGTACCAGTAGAGATGGAGTCAGATGTTGTTGTTGGTGTTCTAGTGTACCAGTAGAGATGGAGTCAGATGTTGTTGTTGGTATTCTAGTGTACCAGTAGAGATGGAGTCAGATGTTGTTGTTGTTGGTGTTCTAGTGTACCAGTAGAGATGGAGTCAGATGTTGTTGATGTTGTTGGTGTTCTAGTGTACCAGTAGAGATGGAGTCAGATGTTGTTGTTGGTGTTCTAGTGTACCAGTAAAGATGGAGTCAGATGTTGTTGTTGTTGTTGGTATTCTAGTGTACCAGTAGAGATGGAGTCAGATGTTGTTGTTAGTGTTCTAGTTTACCAGTAGATATGGAGTCAGATGTTGTTGTTGGTATTCTAGTGTACCAGTAGAGATGGAGTCAGATGTTGTTGTTGGTGTTCTAGTGTACCAGTAGAGATGGAGTCAGATGTTGTTGTTGTTGGTGTTCTAGTGTACCAGTAGAGATGGAGTCAGATGTTGTTGTTGTTGGTGTTCTAGTGTACCAGTAGAGATGGAGTCAGATGTTGTTGTTGGTGGTGTTCTAGTGTACCAGTAGAGATGGAGTCAGATGTTGTTGTTGTTGGTATTCTAGTGTACCAGTAGAGATGGATTCAGATGTTGTTGTTGTTGGTATTCTAGTGTACCAGTAGAGATGGAGTCAGATGGTGTTGTTGGTATTCTAGTGTACCAGTAGAGATGGGGTCAGGTGTTGTTATTGTTGGTATTCTAGTGTAACAGTAGATATGGAGTCAGATGTTGTTGTTGGTATTCTAGTGTACCAGTAGATATGGAGTCAGATGTTGTTGTTGGTATTCTAGTGTACCAGTAGAGATGGAGTCAGATGTTGTTGTTGGTGTTCTAGTTTACCAGTAGAGCTGGAGTCAGATGTTGTTGTTGGTGTTCTAGTGTACCAGTAGAGATGGAGTCAGATGTTGTTGTTGTTGGTGTTCTAGTGTACCAGTAGAGATGGGGTCAGATGTTGTTGTTGTTGGTATTCTAGTGTACCAGTAGAGATGGAGTCAGATGTTGTTGTTGTTGGTGTTCTAGTGTACCAGTAGAGATGGGGTCAGATGTTGTTACTGTTGGTATTCTAGTGTACCAGTAGATATGGAGTCAGATGTTGTTGTTGGTATTCTAGTGTACCAGTAGATATGGAGTCAGATGTTGTTGTTGGTATTCTAGTGTACCAGTAGATATGGAGTCAGATGTTATTGTTGGTATTCTAGTGTACCAGTAGATATGGAGTCAGATGTTGTTGTTGGTATTCTAGTGTACCAGTAGAGATGGAGTCAGATGTTGTTGTTGGTGTTCTAGTGTACCAGTAGAGATGGAGCCAGATGTTGTTGTTGGTGTTCTAGTGTACCAGTAGAGATGGAGTCAGATGTTGTTGTTGTTGGTGTTCTAGTGTACCAGTAGAGATGGGGTCAGATGTTGTTGTTGTTGGTATTCTAGTGTACCAGTAGAGATGGAGTCAGATGTTGTTGTTGTTGGTGTTCTAGTGTACCAGTAGAGATGGGGTCAGATGTTGTTACTGTTGGTATTCTAGTGTACCAGTAGATATGGAGTCAGATGTTGTTGTTGGTGTTCTAGTGTACCAGTAGAGATGGAGTCAGATGTTGTTGTTGTTGGTGTTCTAGTGTACCAGTAGAGATGGAGTCAGATGTTGTTGTTGGTGGTGTTCTAGTGTACCAGTAGAGATGGAGTCAGATGTTGTTGTTGTTGGTATTCTAGTGTACCAGTAGAGATGTAGTCAGATGTTGTTGTTGTTGGTGTTCTAGTGTACCAGTAGATATTGAGTCAGATGTTGTTGTTGTTGGTGTTCTAGTGTACCAGTAGAGATGGAGTCATATGTTGTTGTTGGTGGTATTCTAGTGTACCAGTAGAGATGGAGTCAGATGTTGTTGTTGTTGGTGTTCTAGTGTACCAGTAGAGATGGAGAGTCAGATGTTGTTGTTGGTATTCTAGTGTACCAGTAGATATGGAGTCAGATGTTGTTGTTGGTGTTCTAGTGTACCAGTAGAGATGGAGTCAGATGTTGTTGTTGTTGGTGTTCTAGTGTACCAGTAGAGATGGAGTCAGATGTTGTTGTTGGTATTCTAGTGTACCAGTAGAGATGGAGTCAGATGTTGTTGTTGGTATTCTAGTGTACCAGTAGAGATGGAGAGTCAGAGGTTGTTGTTGGTGTTAATGTTCTAGTGTACCAGTAGAGATGGAGTCAGATGTTGTTGTTGCTGTTGGTATTCTAGTGTACCAGTAGAGATGGAGTCAGATGTTGTTGTTGTTGGTATTCTAGTGTACCAGTAGAGATGGAGTCAGATGTTGTTGTTGTTGGTGTTCTAGTGTACCAGTAGAGATGGGGTCAGATGTTGTTATTGTTGGTATTCTAGTGTACCAGTAGATATGGAGTCAGATGTTGTTGTTGGTATTCTAGTGTACCAGTTGATATGGAGTCAGTTATTCTTGTTTATATTCTAGTGTACCAGTAGAGATGGAGTCAGATGTTGTTGTTGGTGTTCTAGTGTACCAGTAGAGATTGAATCAGATGTTGTTGTTGTTGGTATTCTAGTGTACCAGTAGAGATGGAGTCAGATGTTGTTGTTGTTGTAATCTAGTGTACCAGTAGAGATGGAGTCAGATGTTGTTGTTGTTGGTGTTCTAGTGTACCAGTAGAGATGGAGTCAGATGTTGTTGTTGGGGGTGTTCTAGTGTACCAGTAGAGATGGAGTCAGATGCTGTTGTTGTTGGTATTCTAGTGTACCAGTAGAGACGGAGAGTCAGATGTTGTTGTTGGTATTCTAGTGTACCAGTAGAGATGGAGTCAGATGTTGTTGTTGTTGGTGTTCTAGTGTACCAGTAGAGATGGAGTCAGATGTTGTTGTTGGTATTCTAGTGTACCAGTAGAGATGGAGTCAGATGTTGTTGTTGTTGGTGTTCTAGTGTACCAGTAGAGATGGAGTCAGATGTTGTTGTTAGTGTTCTAGTGTACCAGTAGAGATGGAGTCAGATGTTGTTGTTGTTGGTGTTCTAGTGTACCAGTAGAGATGGAGTCAGATGTTGTTGTTGGTGTTCTAGTGTACCAGTAGAGATGGAGTCAGATGTTGTTGTTATTGTTGGTATTCTAGTGTACCAGTAGAGATGGAGTCAGATGTTGTTGTTAGTGTTCTAGTGTACCAGTAGAGATGGAGTCAGATGTTGTTGTTGTTGGTGTTCTAGTGTACCAGTAGAGATGGAGTCAGATGTTGTTGTTGGTATTCTAGTGTACCAGTAGAGATGGAGTCAGATGTTGTTGTTGTTGGTGTTCTAGTGTACCAGTAGAGATGGAGAGTCAGATGTTGTTGTTGTTGTTGGTGTTCTAGTGTACCAGTAGAGATGGAGTCAGATGTTGTTGATGTTGTTGGTGTTCTAGTGTACCAGTAGAGATGGAGTCAGATGTTGTTGTTGGTGTTCTAGTGTACCAGTAAAGATGGAGTCAGATGTTGTTGTTATTGTTGGTATTCTAGTGTACCAGTAGAGATGGAGTCAGATGTTGTTGTTAGTGTTCTAGTGTACCAGTAGATATGGAGTCAGATGTTGTTGTTGGTATTCTAGTGTACCAGTAGATATGGAGTCAGATGTTGTTGTTGGTATTCTAGTGTACCAGTAGATATGGAGTCAGATGTTGTTGTTGGTGTTCTAGTGTACCAGTAGAGATGGAGTCAGATGTTGTTGTTGTTGGTGTTCTAGTGTACCAGTAGAGATGGAGTCAGATGTTGTTGTTGGTGGTGTTCTAGTGTACCAGTAGAGATGGAGTCAGATGTTGTTGTTGGTGTTCTAGTGTACCAGTAGAGATGGAGTCAGATGTTGTTGTTGGTGGTGTTCTAGTGTACCAGTAGAGATGGAGAGTCAGATGTTGTTGTTGGTATTCTAGTGTACCAGTAGATATGGAGTCAGATGTTGTTGTTGTTGGTGGTGTTCTAGTGTACCAGTAGAGATGGAGAGTCAGATGTTGTTGTTGTTGTTGTTGGTGGTGTTCTAGTGTACCAGTAGAGATGGAGTCAGATGTTGTTGTTGGTGTTCTAGTGTACCAGTAGAGATGGAGTCAGATGTTGTTGTTGGTATTCTAGTGTACCAGTAGAGATGGAGTCAGATGTTGTTGTTGGTATTCTAGTGTACCAGTAGAGATGGAGAGTCAGAGGTTGTTGTTGGTGTTAATGTTCTAGTGTACCAGTAGAGATGGAGTCAGATGTTGTTGTTGCTGTTGGTATTCTAGTGTACCAGTAGAGATGGAGTCAGATGTTGTTGTTGTTGGTATTCTAGTGTACCAGTAGAGATGGAGTCATATGTTGTTGTTGTTGGTGTTCTAGTGTACCAGTAGAGATGGGGTCAGATGTTGTTATTGTTGGTATTCTAGTGTACCAGTAGATATGGAGTCAGATGTTGTTGTTGGTATTCTAGTGTACCAGTAGATATGGAGT
The DNA here is from genome assembly GCF_949987555.1 of Borostomias antarcticus. Taxonomy (NCBI): domain Eukaryota; kingdom Metazoa; phylum Chordata; class Actinopteri; order Stomiiformes; family Stomiidae; genus Borostomias; species Borostomias antarcticus. The sequence continues at coordinate 101,624 of NW_028175882.1, forward strand.
CAGATATTCGTGTTGATATTCTAGTGTACCAGTAGAGATGGAGTCAGATGTTGTTGTTGGTGTTCTAGTGTACCAGTAGAGATTGAATCAGATGTTGTTGTTGTTGGTATTCTAGTGTACCAGTAGAGATGGAGTCAGATGTTGTTGTTGTTGGTATTCTAGTGTACCAGTAGAGATGGAGTCAGATGTTGTTGTTGTTGGTGTTCTAGTGTACCAGTAGAGATGGAGTCAGATGTTGTTGTTGGTGGTGTTCTAGTGTACCAGTAGAGATGGAGTCAGATGTTGTTGTTGGTATTCTAGTGTACCAGTAGAGATGGAGTCAGATGTTGTTGTTGTTGGTGTTCTAGTGTACCAGTAGAGATGGAGTCAGATGTTGTTGTTGGTATTCTAGTGTACCAGTAGAGATGGAGTCAGATGTTGTTGTTGTTGGTGTTTTAGTGTACCAGTAGAGATGGAGAGTCAGATGTTGTTGTTGTTGTTGGTGTTCTAGTGTACCAGTAGAGATGGAGTCAGATGTTGTTGATGTTGTTGGTGTTCTAGTGTACCAGTAGAGATGGAGTCAGATGTTGTTGTTGGTGTTCTAGTGTACCAGTAAAGATGGAGTCAGATGTTGTTGTTGTTGTTGGTATTCTAGTGTACCAGTAGAGATGGAGTCAGATGTTGTTGTTAGTGTTCTAGTGTACCAGTAGATATGGAGTCAGATGTTGTTGTTGGTATTCTAGTGTACCAGTAGAGATGGAGTCAGATGTTGTTGTTGGTGTTCTAGTGTACCAGTAGAGATGTAGTCAGATGTTGTTGTTGTTGGTGTTCTAGTGTACCAGTAGAGATGGAGTCAGATGTTGTTGTTGTTGGTGTTCTAGTGTACCAGTAGAGATGGAGTCAGATGTTGTTGTTGGTGGTGTTCTAGTGTACCAGTAGAGATGGAGTCAGATGTTGTTGTTGTTGGTATTCTAGTGTACCAGTAGAGATGGATTCAGATGTTGTTGTTGTTGGTATTCTAGTGTACCAGTAGAGATGGAGTCAGATGTTGTTGTTGGTATTCTAGTGTACCAGTAGAGATGGGGTCAGGTGTTGTTATTGTTGGTATTCTAGTGTAACAGTAGATATGGAGTCAGATGTTGTTGTTGGTATTCTAGTGTACCAGTAGATATGGAGTCAGATGTTGTTGTTGGTATTCTAGTGTACCAGTAGAGATGGAGTCAGATGTTGTTGTTGGTGTTCTAGTTTACCAGTAGAGCTGGAGTCAGATGTTGTTGTTGGTGTTCTAGTGTACCAGTAGAGATGGAGTCAGATGTTGTTGTTGTTGGTGTTCTAGTGTACCAGTAGAGATGGGGTCAGATGTTGTTGTTGTTGGTATTCTAGTGTACCAGTAGAGATGGAGTCAGATGTTGTTGTTGTTGGTGTTCTAGTGTACCAGTAGAGATGGGGTCAGATGTTGTTACTGTTGGTATTCTAGTGTACCAGTAGATATGGAGTCAGATGTTGTTGTTGGTATTCTAGTGTACCAGTAGATATGGAGTCAGATGTTGTTGTTGGTATTCTAGTGTACCAGTAGATATGGAGTCAGATGTTATTGTTGGTATTCTAGTGTACCAGTAGATATGGAGTCAGATGTTGTTGTTGGTATTCTAGTGTACCAGTAGAGATGGAGTCAGATGTTGTTGTTGGTGTTCTAGTGTACCAGTAGAGATGGAGTCAGATGTTGTTGTTGGTGTTCTAGTGTACCAGTAGAGATGGAGTCAGATGTTGTTGTTGTTGGTGTTCTAGTGTACCAGTAGAGATGGAGTCAGATGTTGTTGTTGTTGGTGTTCTAGTGTACCAGTAGAGATGGGGTCAGATGTTGTTGTTGTTGGTATTCTAGTGTACCAGTAGAGATGGAGTCAGATGTTGTTGTTGTTGGTGTTCTAGTGTACCAGTAGAGATGGGGTCAGATGTTGTTACTGTTGGTATTCTAGTGTACCAGTAGATATGGAGTCAGATGTTGTTGTTGGTGTTCTAGTGTACCAGTAGAGATGGAGTCAGATGTTGTTGTTGTTGGTGTTCTAGTGTACCAGTAGAGATGGAGTCAGATGTTGTTGTTGGTGGTGTTCTAGTGTACCAGTAGAGATGGAGTCAGATGTTGTTGTTGTTGGTATTCTAGTGTACCAGTAGAGATGTAGTCAGATGTTGTTGTTGTTGGTGTTCTAGTGTACCAGTAGATATGGAGAGTCAGATGTTGTTGATGTTGTTGTTGTTGGTATTCTAGTGTACCAGTAGAGATGGAGTCAGATGTTGTTGTTGGTGTTCTAGTGTACCAGTAGAGATGGAGTCAGATGTTGTTGTTGGTGGTGTTCTAGTGTACCAGTAGAGATGGAGTCAGATGTTGTTGTTGGTGTTCTAGTGTACCAGTAGAGATGGAGTCAGATGTTGTTGTTGTTGGTATTCTAGTGTACCAGTAGAGATGGAGAGTCAGATGTTGTTGTTGTTGTTGTTGGTGGTGTTCTAGTGTACCAGTAGAGATGGAGTCAGATGTTGTTGTTGTTGTTGGTGTTCTAGTGTACCAGTAGAGATGGAGTCAGATGTTGTTGTTGTTGGTGGTGTTCAAGTGTACCAGTAGAGATGGAGAGTCAGATGTTGTTGTTGTTGTTGGTGTTCTAGTGTACCAGTAGAGATGGAGTCAGATGTTGTTGTTGGTATTCTAGTGTACCAGTAGAGATGGAGTCAGATGTTGTTGTTGGTATTCTAGTGTACCAGTAGAGATGGAGAGTCAGAGGTTGTTGTTGGTGTTAATGTTCTAGTGTACCAGTAGAGATGGAGTCAGATGTTGTTGTTGCTGTTGGTATTCTAGTGTACCAGTAGAGATGGAGTCAGATGTTGTTGTTGTTGGTGTTCTAGTGTACCAGTAGAGATGGGGTCAGATGTTGTTATTGTTGGTATTCTAGTGTACCAGTAGATATGGAGTCAGATGTTGTTGTTGGTATTCTAGTGTACCAGTAGATATGGAGTCAGATATTCGTGTTGATATTCTAGTGTACCAGTAGAGATGGAGTCAGATGTTGTTGTTGGTGTTCTAGTGTACCAGTAGAGATTGAATCAGATGTTGTTGTTGTTGGTATTCTAGTGTACCAGTAGAGATGGAGTCAGATGTTGTTGTTGTTGGTATTCTAGTGTACCAGTAGAGATGGAGTCAGATGTTGTTGTTGTTGGTGTTCTAGTGTACCAGTAGAGATGGAGTCAGATGTTGTTGTTGGTGGTGTTCTAGTGTACCAGTAGAGATGGAGTCAGATGTTGTTGTTGGTATTCTAGTGTACCAGTAGAGATGGAGTCAGATGTTGTTGTTGGTGTTCTAGTGTACCAGTAGAGATGGAGTCAGATGTTGTTGTTGGTATTCTAGTGTACCAGTAGAGATGGAGTCAGATGTTGTTGTTGTTGGTGTTCTAGTGTACCAGTAGAGATGGAGTCAGATGTTGTTGATGTTGTTGGTGTTCTAGTGTACCAGTAGAGATGGAGTCAGATGTTGTTGTTGGTGTTCTAGTGTACCAGTAAAGATGGAGTCAGATGTTGTTGTTGTTGTTGGTATTCTAGTGTACCAGTAGAGATGGAGTCAGATGTTGTTGTTAGTGTTCTAGTTTACCAGTAGATATGGAGTCAGATGTTGTTGTTGGTATTCTAGTGTACCAGTAGAGATGGAGTCAGATGTTGTTGTTGGTGTTCTAGTGTACCAGTAGAGATGGAGTCAGATGTTGTTGTTGTTGGTGTTCTAGTGTACCAGTAGAGATGGAGTCAGATGTTGTTGTTGTTGGTGTTCTAGTGTACCAGTAGAGATGGAGTCAGATGTTGTTGTTGGTGGTGTTCTAGTGTACCAGTAGAGATGGAGTCAGATGTTGTTGTTGTTGGTATTCTAGTGTACCAGTAGAGATGGATTCAGATGTTGTTGTTGTTGGTATTCTAGTGTACCAGTAGAGATGGAGTCAGATGGTGTTGTTGGTATTCTAGTGTACCAGTAGAGATGGGGTCAGGTGTTGTTATTGTTGGTATTCTAGTGTAACAGTAGATATGGAGTCAGATGTTGTTGTTGGTATTCTAGTGTACCAGTAGATATGGAGTCAGATGTTGTTGTTGGTATTCTAGTGTACCAGTAGATATGGAGTCAGATGTTATTGTTGGTATTCTAGTGTACCAGTAGATATGGAGTCAGATGTTGTTGTTGGTATTCTAGTGTACCAGTAGAGATGGAGTCAGATGTTGTTGTTGGTGTTCTAGTGTACCAGTAGAGATGGAGTCAGATGTTGTTGTTGGTGTTCTAGTGTACCAGTAGAGATGGAGTCAGATGTTGTTGTTGTTGGTGTTCTAGTGTACCAGTAGAGATGGGGTCAGATGTTGTTGTTGTTGGTATTCTAGTGTACCAGTAGAGATGGAGTCAGATGTTGTTGTTGTTGGTGTTCTAGTGTACCAGTAGAGATGGGGTCAGATGTTGTTACTGTTGGTATTCTAGTGTACCAGTAGATATGGAGTCAGATGTTGTTGTTGGTGTTCTAGTGTACCAGTAGAGATGGAGTCAGATGTTGTTGTTGTTGGTGTTCTAGTGTACCAGTAGAGATGGAGTCAGATGTTGTTGTTGGTGGTGTTCTAGTGTACCAGTAGAGATGGAGTCAGATGTTGTTGTTGTTGGTATTCTAGTGTACCAGTAGAGATGTAGTCAGATGTTGTTGTTGTTGGTGTTCTAGTGTACCAGTAGATATTGAGTCAGATGTTGTTGTTGTTGGTGTTCTAGTGTACCAGTAGAGATGGAGTCATATGTTGTTGTTGGTGGTATTCTAGTGTACCAGTAGAGATGGAGTCAGATGTTGTTGTTGTTGGTGTTCTAGTGTACCAGTAGAGATGGAGAGTCAGATGTTGTTGTTGGTATTCTAGTGTACCAGTAGATATGGAGTCAGATGTTGTTGTTGGTGTTCTAGTGTACCAGTAGAGATGGAGTCAGATGTTGTTGTTGGTATTCTAGTGTACCAGTAGAGATGGAGTCAGATGTTGTTGTTGGTATTCTAGTGTACCAGTAGAGATGGAGAGTCAGAGGTTGTTGTTGGTGTTAATGTTCTAGTGTACCAGTAGAGATGGAGTCAGATGTTGTTGTTGCTGTTGGTATTCTAGTGTACCAGTAGAGATGGAGTCAGATGTTGTTGTTGGTATTCTAGTGTACCAGTAGAGATGGAGTCAGATGTTGTTGTTGTTGGTGTTCTAGTGTACCAGTAGAGATGGGGTCAGATGTTGTTATTGTTGGTATTCTAGTGTACCAGTAGATATGGAGTCAGATGTTGTTGTTGGTATTCTAGTGTACCAGTTGATATGGAGTCAGTTATTCTTGTTTATATTCTAGTGTACCAGTAGAGATGGAGTCAGATGTTGTTGTTGGTGTTCTAGTGTACCAGTAGAGATTGAATCAGATGTTGTTGTTGTTGGTATTCTAGTGTACCAGTAGAGATGGAGTCAGATGTTGTTGTTGTTGGTATTCTAGTGTACCAGTAGAGATGGAGTCAGATGTTGTTGTTGTTGGTGTTCTAGTGTACCAGTAGAGATGGAGTCAGATGTTGTTGTTGTTGGTGTTCTAGTGTACCAGTAGAGATGGGGTCAGATGTTGTTATTGTTGGTATTCTAGTGTACCACTAGATATGGAGTCAGATGTTGTTGTTGGTATTCTAGTGTACCAGTAGATATGGAGTCAGTTATTCTTGTTTATATTCTAGTGTACCAGTAGAGATGGAGTCAGATGTTGTTGTTGGTGTTCTAGTGTACCAGTAGAGATTGAATCAGATGTTGTTGTTGTTGGTATTCTAGTGTACCAGTAGAGATGGAGTCAGATGTTGTTGTTGTTGGTATTCTAGTGTACCAGTAGAGATGGAGTCAGATGTTGTTGTTGTTGGTGTTCTAGTGTACCAGTAGAGATGGAGTCAGATGTTGTTGTTGGTGTTCTAGTGTACCAGTAGAGATGGAGTCAGATGTTGTTGTTATTGTTGGTATTCTAGTGTACCAGTAGAGATGGAGTCAGATGTTGTTGTTAGTGTTCTAGTGTACCAGTAGAGATGGAGTCAGATGTTGTTGTTGTTGGTGTTCTAGTGTACCAGTAGAGATGGAGTCAGATGTTGTTGTTGGTATTCTAGTGTACCAGTAGAGATGGAGTCAGATGTTGTTGTTGTTGGTGTTCTAGTGTACCAGTAGAGATGGAGAGTCAGATGTTGTTGTTGTTGTTGGTGTTCTAGTGTACCAGTAGAGATGGAGTCAGATGTTGTTGATGTTGTTGGTGTTCTAGTGTACCAGTAGAGATGGAGTCAGATGTTGTTGTTGGTGTTCTAGTGTACCAGTAAAGATGGAGTCAGATGTTGTTGTTATTGTTGGTATTCTAGTGTACCAGTAGAGATGGAGTCAGATGTTGTTGTTAGTGTTCTAGTGTACCAGTAGATATGGAGTCAGATGTTGTTGTTGGTATTCTAGTGTACCAGTAGATATGGAGTCAGATGTTGTTGTTGGTATTCTAGTGTACCAGTAGATATGGAGTCAGATGTTGTTGTTGGTGTTCTAGTGTACCAGTAGAGATGGAGTCAGATGTTGTTGTTGTTGGTGTTCTAGTGTACCAGTAGAGATGGAGTCAGATGTTGTTGTTGGTGGTGTTCTAGTGTACCAGTAGAGATGGAGTCAGATGTTGTTGTTGGTGTTCTAGTGTACCAGTAGAGATGGAGTCAGATGTTGTTGTTGGTGGTGTTCTAGTGTACCAGTAGAGATGGAGAGTCAGATGTTGTTGTTGGTATTCTAGTGTACCAGTAGATATGGAGTCAGATGTTGTTGTTGTTGGTGGTGTTCTAGTGTACCAGTAGAGATGGAGAGTCAGATGTTGTTGTTGTTGTTGTTGGTGGTGTTCTAGTGTACCAGTAGAGATGGAGTCAGATGTTGTTGTTGGTGTTCTAGTGTACCAGTAGAGATGGAGTCAGATGTTGTTGTTGGTATTCTAGTGTACCAGTAGAGATGGAGTCAGATGTTGTTGTTGGTATTCTAGTGTACCAGTAGAGATGGAGAGTCAGAGGTTGTTGTTGGTGTTAATGTTCTAGTGTACCAGTAGAGATGGAGTCAGATGTTGTTGTTGCTGTTGGTATTCTAGTGTACCAGTAGAGATGGAGTCAGATGTTGTTGTTGTTGGTATTCTAGTGTACCAGTAGAGATGGAGTCAGATGTTGTTGTTGTTGGTGTTCTAGTGTACCAGTAGAGATGGGGTCAGATGTTGTTATTGTTGGTATTCTAGTGTACCAGTAGATATGGAGTCAGATGTTGTTGTTGGTATTCTAGTGTACCAGTAGATATGGAGTCAGATATTCGTGTTGATATTCTAGTGTACCAGTAGAGATGGAGTCAGATGTTGTTGTTGGTGTTCTAGTGTACCAGTAGAGATTGAATCAGATGTTGTTGTTGTTGGTATTCTAGTGTACCAGTAGAGATGGAGTCAGATGTTGTTGTTGTTGGTATTCTAGTGTACCAGTAGAGATGGAGTCAGATGTTGTTGTTGTTGGTGTTCTAGTGTACCAGTAGAGATGGAGTCAGATGTTGTTGTTGGTGGTGTTCTAGTGTACCAGTAGAGATGGAGTCAGATGTTGTTGTTGGTATTCTAGTGTACCAGTAGAGATGGAGTCAGATGTTGTTGTTGTTGTTGGTGTTCTAGTGTACCAGTAGAGATGGAGTCAGATGTTGTTGTTGGTATTCTAGTGTACCAGTAGAGATGGAGTCAGATGTTGTTGTTGTTGGTGTTTTAGTGTACCAGTAGAGATGGAGAGTCAGATGTTGTTGTTGTTGTTGGTGTTCTAGTGTACCAGTAGAGATGGAGTCAGATGTTGTTGATGTTGTTGGTGTTCTAGTGTACCAGTAGAGATGGAGTCAGATGTTGTTGTTGGTGTTCTAGTGTACCAGTAAAGATGGAGTCAGATGTTGTTGTTGTTGTTGGTATTCTAGTGTACCAGTAGAGATGGAGTCAGATGTTGTTGTTAGTGTTCTAGTGTACCAGTAGATATGGAGTCAGATGTTGTTGTTGGTATTCTAGTGTACCAGTAGAGATGGAGTCAGATGTTGTTGTTGGTGTTCTAGTGTACCAGTAGAGATGGAGTCAGATGTTGTTGTTGTTGGTGTTCTAGTGTACCAGTAGAGATGGAGTCAGATGTTGTTGTTGTTGGTGTTCTAGTGTACCAGTAGAGATGGAGTCAGATGTTGTTGTTGGTGGTGTTCTAGTGTACCAGTAGAGATGGAGTCAGATGTTGTTGTTGGTGTTCTAGTGTACCAGTAGAGATGGAGTCAGATGTTGTTGTTGTTGGTGTTCTAGTGTACCAGTAGAGATGGAGTCAGATGTTGTTGTTGTTGGTGTTCTAGTGTACCAGTAGAGATGGAGTCAGATGTTGTTGTTGGTGGTGTTCTAGTGTACCAGTAGAGATGGATTCAGATGTTGTTGTTGTTGGTATTCTAGTGTACCAGTAGAGATGGAGTCAGATGTTGTTGTTGGTATTCTAGTGTACCAGTAGAGATGGGGTCAGGTGTTGTTATTGTTGGTATTCTAGTGTAACAGTAGATATGGAGTCAGATGTTGTTGTTGGTATTCTAGTGTACCAGTAGATATGGAGTCAGATGTTGTTGTTGGTATTCTAGTGTACCAGTAGAGATGGAGTCAGATGTTGTTGTTGGTGTTCTAGTTTACCAGTAGAGCTGGAGTCAGATGTTGTTGTTGGTGTTCTAGTGTACCAGTAGAGATGGAGTCAGATGTTGTTGTTGGTGGTGTTCTAGTGTACCAGTAGAGATGGAGAGTCAGATGTTGTTGTTGGTATTCTAGTGTACCAGTAGATATGGAGTCAGATGTTGTTGTTGTTGGTGGTGTTCTAGTGTACCAGTAGAGATGGAGAGTCAGATGTTGTTGTTGTTGTTGTTGGTGGTGTTCTAGTGTACCAGTAGAGATGGAGTCAGATGTTGTTGTTGGTGTTCTAGTGTACCAGTAGAGATGGAGTCAGATGTTGTTGTTGGTATTCTAGTGTACCAGTAGAGATGGAGTCAGATGTTGTTGTTGGTATTCTAGTGTACCAGTAGAGATGGAGAGTCAGAGGTTGTTGTTGGTGTTAATGTTCTAGTGTACCAGTAGAGATGGAGTCAGATGTTGTTGTTGCTGTTGGTATTCTAGTGTACCAGTAGAGATGGAGTCAGATGTTGTTGTTGTTGGTATTCTAGTGTACCAGTAGAGATGGAGTCAGATGTTGTTGTTGTTGGTGTTCTAGTGTACCAGTAGAGATGGGGTCAGATGTTGTTATTGTTGGTATTCTAGTGTACCAGTAGATATGGAGTCAGATGTTGTTGTTGGTATTCTAGTGTACCAGTAGATATGGAGTCAGATATTCGTGTTGATATTCTAGTGTACCAGTAGAGATGGAGTCAGATGTTGTTGTTGGTGTTCTAGTGTACCAGTAGAGATTGAATCAGATGTTGTTGTTGTTGGTATTCTAGTGTACCAGTAGAGATGGAGTCAGATGTTGTTGTTGTTGGTATTCTAGTGTACCAGTAGAGATGGAGTCAGATGTTGTTGTTGTTGGTGTTCTAGTGTACCAGTAGAGATGGAGTCAGATGTTGTTGTTGGTGGTGTTCTAGTGTACCAGTAGAGATGGAGTCAGATGTTGTTGTTGGTATTCTAGTGTACCAGTAGAGATGGAGTCAGATGTTGTTGTTGTTGTTGGTGTTCTAGTGTACCAGTAGAGATGGAGTCAGATGTTGTTGTTGGTATTCTAGTGTACCAGTAGAGATGGAGTCAGATGTTGTTGTTGTTGGTGTTTTAGTGTACCAGTAGAGATGGAGAGTCAGATGTTGTTGTTGTTGTTGGTGTTCTAGTGTACCAGTAGAGATGGAGTCAGATGTTGTTGATGTTGTTGGTGTTCTAGTGTACCAGTAGAGATGGAGTCAGATGTTGTTGTTGGTGTTCTAGTGTACCAGTAAAGATGGAGTCAGATGTTGTTGTTGTTGTTGGTATTCTAGTGTACCAGTAGAGATGGAGTCAGATGTTGTTGTTAGTGTTCTAGTGTACCAGTAGATATGGAGTCAGATGTTGTTGTTGGTATTCTAGTGTACCAGTAGAGATGGAGTCAGATGTTGTTGTTGGTGTTCTAGTGTACCAGTAGAGATGGAGTCAGATGTTGTTGTTGTTGGTGTTCTAGTGTACCAGTAGAGATGGAGTCAGATGTTGTTGTTGTTGGTGTTCTAGTGTACCAGTAGAGATGGAGTCAGATGTTGTTGTTGGTGGTGTTCTAGTGTACCAGTAGAGATGGAGTCAGATGTTGTTGTTGTTGGTATTCTAGTGTACCAGTAGAGATGGATTCAGATGTTGTTGTTGTTGGTATTCTAGTGTACCAGTAGAGATGGAGTCAGATGTTGTTGTTGGTATTCTAGTGTACCAGTAGAGATGGGGTCAGGTGTTGTTATTGTTGGTATTCTAGTGTAACAGTAGATATGGAGTCAGATGTTGTTGTTGGTATTCTAGTGTACCAGTAGATATGGAGTCAGATGTTGTTGTTGGTATTCTAGTGTACCAGTAGAGATGGAGTCAGATGTTGTTGTTGGTGTTCTAGTTTACCAGTAGAGCTGGAGTCAGATGTTGTTGTTGGTGTTCTAGTGTACCAGTAGAGATGGAGTCAGATGTTGTTGTTGTTGGTGTTCTAGTGTACCAGTAGAGATGGGGTCAGATGTTGTTGTTGTTGGTATTCTAGTGTACCAGTAGAGATGGAGTCAGATGTTGTTGTTGTTGGTGTTCTAGTGTACCAGTAGAGATGGGGTCAGATGTTGTTACTGTTGGTATTCTAGTGTACCAGTAGATATGGAGTCAGATGTTGTTGTTGGTATTCTAGTGTACCAGTAGATATGGAGTCAGATGTTGTTGTTGGTATTCTAGTGTACCAGTAGATATGGAGTCAGATGTTATTGTTGGTATTCTAGTGTACCAGTAGATATGGAGTCAGATGTTGTTGTTGGTATTCTAGTGTACCAGTAGAGATGGAGTCAGATGTTGTTGTTGGTGTTCTAGTGTACCAGTAGAGATGGAGTCAGATGTTGTTGTTGGTGTTCTAGTGTACCAGTAGAGATGGAGTCAGATGTTGTTGTTGTTGGTGTTCTAGTGTACCAGTAGAGATGGGGTCAGATGTTGTTGTTGTTGGTATTCTAGTGTACCAGTAGAGATGGAGTCAGATGTTGTTGTTGTTGGTGTTCTAGTGTACCAGTAGAGATGGAGTCAGATGTTGTTGTTGGTGGTGTTCTAGTGTACCAGTAGAGATGGAGTCAGATGTTGTTGTTGTTGGTATTCTAGTGTACCAGTAGAGATGTAGTCAGATGTTGTTGTTGTTGGTGTTCTAGTGTACCAGTAGATATGGAGTCAGATGTTGTTGTTGTTGGTATTCTAGTGTACCAGTAGAGATGGAATCAGATGTTGTTGTTGGTGTTCTAGTGTACCAGTAGAGATGGAGTCAGATGTTGTTGTTGGTGGTGTTCTAGTGTACCAGTAGAGATGGAGAGTCAGATGTTGTTGTTGGTATTCTAGTGTACCAGTAGATATGGAGTCAGATGTTGTTGTTGTTGGTGGTGTTCTAGTGTACCAGTAGAGATGGAGAGTCAGATGTTGTTGTTGTTGTTGTTGTTGTTGGTGGTGTTCTAGTGTACCAGTAGAGATGGAGTCAGATGTTGTTGTTGGTGTTCTAGTGTACCAGTAGAGATGGAGTCAGATGTTGTTGTTGGTGTTCTAGTGTACCAGTAGAGATGGAGTCAGATGTTGTTGTTGTTGGTGTTCTAGTGTACCAGTAGATATGGAGTCAGATGTTGTTGTTGGTATTCTAGTGTACCAGTAGAGATGGAGTCAGATGTTGTTGTTGGTGGTGTTCTAGTGTACCAGTAGAGATGGAGTCAGATGTTGTTGTTGGTGTTCTAGTGTACCAGTAGAGATGGAGTCAGATGTTGTTGTTGTTGGTGTTCTAGTGTACCAGTAGATATGGAGTCAAATGTTGTTGTTGGTGTTCTAGTGTACCAGTAGATATGGAGTCAGATGTTGTTGTTGTTGGTGGTGTTCTAGTGTACCAGTAGAGATGGAGAGTCAGATGTTGTTGATGTTGTTGTTGGTGGTGTTCTAGTGTACCAGTAGAGATGGAGTCAGATGTTGTTGTTGGTGTTCTAGTGTACCAGTAGAGATGGAGTCAGATGTTGTTGTTGGTATTCTAGTGTACCAGTAGAGATGGAGAGTCAGAGGTTGTTGTTGGTGTTAATGTTCTAGTGTACCAGTAGAGATGGAGTCAGATGTTGTTGTTGCTGTTGGTATTCTAGTGTACCAGTAGAGATGGAGTCAGATGTTGTTGTTGTTGGTATTCTAGTGTTCCAGTAGAGATGGAGTCAGATGTTGTTGTTGTTGGTGTTCTAGTGTACCAGTAGATATGGAGTCAGATGTTGTTGTTGGTATTCTAGTGTACCAGTAGAGATGGAGTCAGATGTTGTTGTTGGTGGTGTTCTAGTGTACCAGTAGAGATGGAGAGTCAGATGTTGTTGTTGGTATTCTAGTGTACCAGTAGATATGGAGTCAGATGTTGTTGTTGTTGGTGGTGTTCTAGTGTACCAGTAGAGATGGAGAGTCAGATGTTGTTGATGTTGTTGTTGGTGGTGTTCTAGTGTACCAGTAGAGATGGAGTCAGATGTTGTTGTTGGTGTTCTAGTGTACCAGTAGAGATGGAGTCAGATGTTGTTGTTGGTATTCTAGTGTACCAGTAGAGATGGAGAGTCAGAGGTTGTTGTTGGTGTTAATGTTCTAGTGTACCAGTAGAGATGGAGTCAGATGTTGTTGTTGCTGTTGGTATTCTAGTGTACCAGTAGAGATGGAGAGTCAGATGTTGTTGTTGTTGTTGGTGTTCTAGTGTACCAGTAGAGATGGAGTCAGATGTTGTTGATGTTGTTGGTGTTCTAGTGTACCAGTAGAGATGGAGTCAGATGTTGTTGTTGGTGTTCTAGTGTACCAGTAAAGATGGAGTCAGATGTTGTTGTTGTTGTTGGTATTCTAGTGTACCAGTAGAGATGGAGTCAGATGTTGTTGTTAGTGTTCTAGTGTACCAGTAGATATGGAGTCAGATGTTGTTGTTGGTATTCTAGTGTACCAGTAGAGATGGAGTCAGATGTTGTTGTTGGTGTTCTAGTGTACCAGTAGAGATGGAGTCAGATGTTGTTGTTGTTGGTGTTCTAGTGTACCAGTAGAGATGGAGTCAGATGTTGTTGTTGTTGGTGTTCTAGTGTACCAGTAGAGATGGAGTCAGATGTTGTTGTTGGTGGTGTTCTAGTGTACCAGTAGAGATGGAGTCAGATGTTGTTGTTGTTGGTATTCTAGTGTACCAGTAGAGATGGATTCAGATGTTGTTGTTGTTGGTATTCTAGTGTACCAGTAGAGATGGAGTCAGATGTTGTTGTTGGTATTCTAGTGTACCAGTAGAGATGGGGTCAGGTGTTGTTATTGTTGGTATTCTAGTGTAACAGTAGATATGGAGTCAGATGTTGTTGTTGGTATTCTAGTGTACCAGTAGATATGGAGTCAGATGTTGTTGTTGGTATTCTAGTGTACCAGTAGAGATGGGGTCAGATGTTGTTGTTGGTGTTCTAGTTTACCAGTAGAGCTGGAGTCAGATGTTGTTGTTGGTGTTCTAGTGTACCAGTAGAGATGGAGTCAGATGTTGTTGTTGTTGGTGTTCTAGTGTACCAGTAGAGATGGGGTCAGATGTTGCTGTTGTTGGTATTCTAGTGTACCAGTAGAGATGGAGTCAGATGTTGTTGTTGTTGGTGTTCTAGTGTACCAGTAGAGATGGGGTCAGATGTTGTTACTGTTGGTATTCTAGTGTACCAGTAGATATGGAGTCAGATGTTGTTGTTGGTATTCTAGTGTACCAGTAGATATGGAGTCAGATGTTGTTGTTGGTATTCTAGTGTACCAGTAGATATGGAGTCAGATGTTATTGTTGGTATTCTAGTGTACCAGTAGATATGGAGTCAGATGTTGTTGTTGGTATTCTAGTGTACCAGTAGAGATGGAGTCAGATGTTGTTGTTGGTGTTCTAGTGTACCAGTAGAGATGGAGTCAGATGTTGTTGTTGGTGTTCTAGTGTACCAGTAGAGATGGAGTCAGATGTTGTTGTTGTTGGTGTTCTAGTGTACCAGTAGAGATGGGGTCAGATGTTGTTGTTGTTGGTATTCTAGTGTACCAGTAGAGATGGAGTCAGATGTTGTTGTTGTTGGTGTTCTAGTGTACCAGTAGAGATGGGGTCAGATGTTGTTACTGTTGGTATTCTAGTGTACCAGTAGATATGGAGTCAGATGTTGTTGTTGGTGTTCTAGTGTACCAGTAGAGATGGAGTCAGATGTTGTTGTTGTTGGTGTTCTAGTGTACCAGTAGATATGGAGTCAGATGTTGTTGTTGGTATTCTAGTGTACCAGTAGAGATGGAGTCAGATGTTGTTGTTGGTGTTCGAGTGTACCAGTAGAGATGGAGTCAGATGTTGTTGTTGGTGGTGTTCTAGTGTACCAGTAGAGATGGAGAGTCAGATGTTGTTGTTGGTATTCTAGTGTACCAGTAGATATGGAGTCAGATGTTGTTGTTGTTGGTGGTGTTCTAGTGTACCAGTAGAGATGGAGAGTCAGATGTTGTTGTTGTTGTTGTTGTTGGTGGTGTTCTAGTGTACCAGTAGAGATGGAGTCAGATGTTGTTGTTGGTGTTCTAGTGTACCAGTAGAGATGGAGTCAGATGTTGTTGTTGGTGTTCTAGTGTACCAGTAGAGATGGAGTCAGATGTTGTTGTTGTTGGTGTTCTAGTGTACCAGTAGATATGGAGTCAGATGTTGTTGTTGGTATTCTAGTGTACCAGTAGAGATGGAGTCAGATGTTGTTGTTGGTGGTGTTCTAGTGTACCAGTAGAGATGGAGTCAGATGTTGTTGTTGGTGTTCTAGTGTACCAGTAGAGATGGAGTCAGATGTTGTTGTTGTTGGTGTTCTAGTGTACCAGTAGATATGGAGTCAAATGTTGTTGTTGGTGTTCTAGTGTACCAGTAGATATGGAGTCAGATGTTGTTGTTGTTGGTGGTGTTCTAGTGTACCAGTAGAGATGGAGAGTCAGATGTTGTTGATGTTGTTGTTGGTGGTGTTCTAGTGTAACAGTAGAGATGGAGTCAGATGTTGTTGTTGGTGTTCTAGTGTACCAGTAGAGATGGAGTCAGATGTTGTTGTTGGTATTCTAGTGTACCAGTAGATATGGAGTCAGATGTTGTTGTTGGTGTTCTAGTGTATCAGTAGAGATGGAGTCAGATGTTGTTGTTGTTGGTGTTCTAGTGTACCAGTAGAGATGGAGTCAGATGTTGTTGTTGGTGGTGTTCTAGTGTACCAGTAGAGATGGAGTCAGATGTTGTTGTTGTTGGTATTCTAGTGTACCAGTAGAGATGTAGTCAGATGTTGTTGTTGTTGGTGTTCTAGTGTACCAGTAGATATGGAGTCAGATGTTGTTGTTGGTATTCTAGTGTACCAGTAGAGATGGAGTCAGATGTTGTTGTTGGTGTTCGAGTGTACCAGTAGAGATGGAGTCAGATGTTGTTGTTGGTGGTGTTCTAGTGTACCAGTAGAGATGGAGTCAGATGTTGTTGTTGTTGGTGTTCTAGTGTACCAGTAGAGATGGGGTCAGATGTTGTTGTTGTTGGTATTCTAGTGTACCAGTAGAGATGGAGTCAGATGTTGTTGTTGTTGGTGTTCTAGTGTACCAGTAGAGATGGGGTCAGATGCTGTTACTGTTGGTATTCTAGTGTACCAGTAGATATGGAGTCAGATGTTGTTGTTGGTATTCTAGTGTACCAGTAGATATGGAGTCAGATGTTGTTGTTGGTATTCTAGTGTACCAGTAGATATGGAGTCAGATGTTATTGTTGGTATTCTAGTGTACCAGTAGATATGGAGTCAGATGTTGTTGTTGGTATTCTAGTGTACCAGTAGAGATGGAGTCAGATGTTGTTGTTGGTGTTCTAGTGTACCAGTAGAGATGGAGTCAGATGTTGTTGTTGGTGTTCTAGTGTACCAGTAGAGATGGAGTCAGATGTTGTTGTTGTTGGTGTTCTAGTGTACCAGTAGAGATGGGGTCAGATGTTGTTGTTGTTGGTATTCTAGTGTACCAGTAGAGATGGAGTCAGATGTTGTTGTTGTTGGTGTTCTAGTGTACCAGTAGAGATGGGGTCAGATGTTGTTACTGTTGGTATTCTAGTGTACCAGTAGATATGGAGTCAGATGTTGTTGTTGGTGTTCTAGTGTACCAGTAGAGATGGAGTCAGATGTTGTTGTTGTTGGTGTTCTAGTGTACCAGTAGAGATGGAGTCAGATGTTGTTGTTGGTGGTGTTCTAGTGTACCAGTAGAGATGGAGTCAGATGTTGTTGTTGTTGGTATTCTAGTGTACCAGTAGAGATGTAGTCAGATGTTGTTGTTGTTGGTGTTCTAGTGTACCAGTAGATATGGAGTCAGATGTTGTTGTTGGTATTCTAGTGTACCAGTAGAGATGGAGTCAGATGTTGTTGTTGGTGTTCGAGTGTACCAGTAGAGATGGAGTCAGATGTTGTTGTTGGTGGTGTTCTAGTGTACCAGTAGAGATGGAGAGTCAGATGTTGTTGTTGGTATTCTAGTGTACCAGTAGATATGGAGTCAGATGTTGTTGTTGTTGGTGGTGTTCTAGTGTACCAGTAGAGATGGAGAGTCAGATGTTGTTGTTGTTGTTGTTGTTGGTGGTGTTCTAGTGTACCAGTAGAGATGGAGTCAGATGTTGTTGTTGGTGTTCTAGTGTACCAGTAGAGATGGAGTCAGATGTTGTTGTTGGTGTTCTAGTGTACCAGTAGAGATGGAGTCAGATGTTGTTGTTGTTGGTGTTCTAGTGTACCAGTAGATATGGAGTCAGATGTTGTTGTTGGTATTCTAGTGTACCAGTAGAGATGGAGTCAGATGTTGTTGTTGGTGGTGTTCTAGTGTACCAGTAGAGATGGAGAGTCAGATGTTGTTGTTGGTATTCTAGTGTACCAGTAGATATGGAGTCAGATGTTGTTGTTGTTGGTGGTGTTCTAGTGTACCAGTAGAGATGGAGAGTCAGATGTTGTTGATGTTGTTGTTGGTGGTGTTCTAGTGTACCAGTAGAGATGGAGTCAGATGTTGTTGTTGGTGTTCTAGTGTACCAGTAGAGATGGAGTCAGATGTTGTTGTTGGTATTCTAGTGTACCAGTAGAGATGGAGAGTCAGAGGTTGTTGTTGGTGTTAATGTTCTAGTGTACCAGTAGAGATGGAGTCAGATGTTGTTGTTGCTGTTGGTATTCTAGTGTACCAGTAGAGATGGAGTCAGATGTTGTTGTTGTTGGTATTCTAGTGTACCAGTAGAGATGGAGTCAGATGTTATTGTTGTTGGTGTTCTAGTGTACCAGTAGAGATGGGGTCAGATGTTGTTATTGTTGGTATTCTAGTGTACCAGTAGATATGGAGTCAGATGTTGTTGTTGGTATTCTAGTGTACCAGTAGATATGGAGTCAGATATTCTTGTTGATATTCTAGTGTACCAGTAGAGATGGAGTCAGATGTTGTTGTTGGTGTTCTAGTGTACCAGTAGAGATTGAATCAGATGTTGTTGTTGTTGGTATTCTAGTGTACCAGTAGAGATGGAGTCAGATGTTGTTGTTGTTGGTATTCTAGTGTACCAGTAGAGATGGAGTCAGATGTTGTTGTTGTTGGTGTTCTAGTGTACCAGTAGAGATGGAGTCAGATGTTGTTGTTGGTGGTGTTCTAGTGTACCAGTAGAGATGGAGTCAGATGTTGTTGTTGGTATTCTAGTGTACCAGTAGAGATGGAGTCAGATGTTGTTGTTGTTGGTGTTCTAGTGTACCAGTAGAGATGGAGTCAGATGTTGTTGTTGGTATTCTAGTGTACCAGTAGAGATGGAGTCAGATGTTGTTGTTGTTGGTGTTCTAGTGTACCAGTAGAGATGGAGAGTCAGATGTTGTTGTTGTTGTTGGTGTTCTAGTGTACCAGTAGAGATGGAGTCAGATGTTGTTGATGTTGTTGGTGTTCTAGTGTACCAGTAGAGATGGAGTCAGATGTTGTTGTTGGTGTTCTAGTGTACCAGTAAAGATGGAGTCAGATGTTGTTGTTGTTGTTGGTATTCAAGTGTACCAGTGGAGATGGAGTCAGATGTTGTTGTTAGTGTTCTAGTGTACCAGTAGATATGGAGTCAGATGTTGTTGTTGGTATTCTAGTGTACCAGTAGAGATGGAGTCAGATGTTGTTGTTGGTGTTCTAGTGTACCAGTAGAGATGGAGTCAGATGTTGTTGTTGTTGGTGTTCTAGTGTACCAGTAGAGATGGAGTCAGATGTTGTTGTTGTTGGTGTTCTAGTGTACCAGTAGAGATGGAGTCAGATGTTGTTGTTGGTGGTGTTCTGGTGTACCAGTAGAGATGGAGTCAGATGTTGTTGTTGTTGGTATTCTAGTGTACCAGTAGAGATGGATTCAGATGTTGTTGTTGTTGGTATTCTAGTGTACCAGTAGAGATGGAGTCAGATGTTGTTGTTGGTATTCTAGTGTACCAGTAGAGATGGGGTCAGATGTTGTTATTGTTGGTATTCTAGTGTAACAGTAGATATGGAGTCAGATGTTGTTGTTGGTATTCTAGTGTACCAGTAGATATGGAGTCAGATGTTGTTGTTGGTATTCTAGTGTACCAGTAGAGATGGAGTCAGATGTTGTTGTTGTTGGTATTCTAGTGTACCAGTAGAGATGGATTCAGATGTTGTTGTTGTTGGTATTCTAGTGTACCAGTAGAGATGGAGTCAGATGTTGTTGTTGGTATTCTAGTGTACCAGTAGAGATGGGGTCAGATGTTGTTATTGTTGGTATTCTAGTGTAACAGTAGATATGGAGTCAGATGTTGTTGTTGGTATTCTAGTGTACCAGTAGATATGGAGTCAGATGTTGTTGTTGGTATTCTAGTGTACCAGTAGAGATGGAGTCAGATGTTGTTGTTGGTGTTCTAGTGTACCAGTAGAGCTGGAGTCAGATGTTGTTGTTGGTGTTCTAGTGTACCAGTAGAGATGGAGTCAGATGTTGTTGTTGTTGGTGTTCTAGTGTACCAGTAGAGATGGGGTCAGATGTTGTTGTTGTTGGTATTCTAGTGTACCAGTAGAGATGGAGTCAGATGTTGTTGTTGTTGGTGTTCTAGTGTACCAGTAGAGATGGGGTCAGATGTTGTTACTGTTGGTATTCTAGTGTACCAGTAGATATGGAGTCAGATGTTGTTGTTGTTGTTGTTGTTGGTGTTCTAGTGTACCAGTAGAGATGGAGTCAGATGTTGTTGTTGTTGGTGGTGTTCAAGTGTACCAGTAGAGATGGAGAGTCAGATGTTGTTGTTATTGTTGGTGTTCTAGTGTACCAGTAGAGATGAAGTCAGATGTCGTTGTTGGTGTTCTAGTGTACCAGTAGAGATGGAGTCAGATGTTGTTGTTGCTGTTGGTATTCTAGTGTACCAGTAGAGATGGAGTCAGATGTTGTTGTTGTTGGTATTCTAGTGTACCAGTATAGATGGAGTCAGATGTTGTTATTGTTGGTATTCTAGTGTACCAGTAGAGATGGAGTCAGATGTTGTTGTTGGTATTCTAGTGTACCAGTAGATATGGAGTCAGATGTTGTTGTTGGTATTCTAGTGTACCAGTAGAGATGGAGTCAGATGTTGTTGTTGGTGTTCTAGTGTACCAGTAGAGATTGAGTCAGATGTTGTTGTTGTTGGTATCCTAGTGTACCAGTAGAGATGGAGTCAGATGTTGTTGTTGTTGGTATTCTAGTGTACCAGTAGAGATGGAGTCAGATGTTGTTGTTGTTGGTGTTCTACTGTACCAGTAGAGATAGAGTCAGATGATGTTGTTGGTATTCTAGTGTACCAGTAGAGATGGAGTCAGATGTTGTTGTTGTTGGTGTTCTAGTGTACCAGTAGAGATGGAGAGTCAGATGTTGTTGTTGTTGTTGGTGTTCTAGTGTACCAGTAGAGATGGAGTCAGATGTTGTTGTTGGTGTTCTAGTGTACCAATAAAGATGGAGTCAGATGTTGTTGTTGTTGGTATTCTAGTGTACCAGTAGAGATGGAGTCAGATGTTGTTGTTAGTGTTCTAGTGTACCAGTAGATATGGAGTCAGATGTTGTTGTTGGTATTCTAGTGTACCAGTAGAGATGGAGTCAGATGTTGTTGTTGGTGTTCTAGTGTACCAGTAGAGATGGAGTCAGATGTTGTTGTTGTTGGTGTTCTAGTGTACCAGTAGAGATGGAGTCAGATGGTGTTGTTGTTGGTGTTCTAGTGTACCAGTAGAGATGGAGTCAGATGTTGTTGTTGGTGGTGTTCTAGTGTACCAGTAGAGATGGAGTCAGATGTTGTTGTTGTTGGTATTCTAGTGTACCAGTAGAGATGGATTCAGATGTTGTTGTTGTTGGTATTCTAGTGTACCAGTAGAGATGGAGTCAGATGTTGTTGTTGGTATTCTAGTGTACCAGTAGAGATGGGGTCAGATGTTGTTATTGTTGGTATTCTAGTGTAACAGTAGATATGGAGTCAGATGTTGTTTTTGGTATTCTAGTGTACCAGTAGATATGGAGTCAGATGTTGTTGTTGGTATTCTAGTGTACCAGTAGAGATGGAGTCAGATGTTGTTGTTGTTGGTATTCTAGTGTACCAGTAGAGATGGATTCAGATGTTGTTGTTGTTGGTATTCTAGTGTACCAGTAGAGATGGAGTCAGATGTTGTTGTTGGTATTCTAGTGTACCAGTAGAGATGGGGTCAGATGTTGTTATTGTTGGTATTCTAGTGTAACAGTAGATATGGAGTCAGATGTTGTTGTTGGTATTCTAGTGTACCAGTAGAGATGGAGTCAGATGTTGTTGTTGGTGTTCTAGTGTACCAGTAGAGCTGGAGTCAGATGTTGTTGTTGGTTTTCTAGTGTACCAGTAGAGATGGAGTCAGATGTTGTTGTTGTTGGTGTTCTAGTGTACCAGTAGAGATGGGGTCAGATGTTGTTGTTGGTGTTCTAGTGTACCAGTAGAGATGGAGTCAGATGTTGTTGTTGTTGGTGTTCTAGTGTACCAGTAGAGATGGAGTCAGATGGTGTTGTTGTTGGTGTTCTAGTGTACCAGTAGAGATGGAGTCAGATGTTGTTGTTGGTGGTGTTCTAGTGTACCAGTAGAGATGGAGTCAGATGTTGTTGTTGTTGGTATTCTAGTGTACCAGTAGAGATGGATTCAGATGTTGTTGTTGTTGGTATTCTAGTGTACCAGTAGAGATGGAGTCAGATGTTGTTGTTGGTATTCTAGTGTACCAGTAGAGATGGGGTCAGATGTTGTTATTGTTGGTATTCTAGTGTAACAGTAGATATGGAGTCAGATGTTGTTTTTGGTATTCTAGTGTACCAGTAGATATGGAGTCAGATGTTGTTGTTGGTATTCTAGTGTACCAGTAGAGATGGAGTCAGATGTTGTTGTTGTTGGTATTCTAGTGTACCAGTAGAGATGGATTCAGATGTTGTTGTTGTTGGTATTCTAGTGTACCAGTAGAGATGGAGTCAGATGTTGTTGTTGGTATTCTAGTGTACCAGTAGAGATGGGGTCAGATGTTGTTATTGTTGGTATTCTAGTGTAACAGTAGATATGGAGTCAGATGTTGTTGTTGGTATTCTAGTGTACCAGTAGAGATGGAGTCAGATGTTGTTGTTGGTGTTCTAGTGTACCAGTAGAGCTGGAGTCAGATGTTGTTGTTGGTTTTCTAGTGTACCAGTAGAGATGGAGTCAGATGTTGTTGTTGTTGGTGTTCTAGTGTACCAGTAGAGATGGGGTCAGATGTTTTTGTTGTTGGTATTCTAGTGTACCAGTAGAGATGGAGTCAGATGTTGTTGTTGTTGGTGTTCTAGTGTACCAGTAGAGATGGGGTCAGATGTTGTTACTGTTGGTATTCTAGTGTACCAGTAGATATGGAGTCAGATGTTGTTGTTGTTGTTGTTGTTGTTGGTGTTCTAGTGTACCAGTAGAGATGGAGTCAGATGTTGTTGTTGTTGGTGGTGTTCAAGTGTACCAGTAGAGATGGAGAGTCAGATGTTGTTGTTATTGTTGGTGTTCTAGTGTACCAGTAGAGATGGAGTCAGATGTCGTTGTTGGTGTTCTAGTGTACCAGTAGAGATGGAGTCAGATGTTGTTGTTGCTGTTGGTATTCTAGTGTACCAGTAGAGATGGAGTCAGATGTTGTTGTTGTTGGTATTCTAGTGTACCAGTATAGATGGAGTCAGATGTTGTTATTGTTGGTATTCTAGTGTACCAGTAGAGATGGAGTCAGATGTTGTTGTTGGTATTCTAGTGTACCAGTAGATATGGAGTCAGATGTTGTTGTTGGTATTCTAGTGTACCAGTAGAGATGGAGTCAGATGTTGTTGTTGGTGTTCTAGTGTACCAGTAGAGATTGAGTCAGATGTTGTTGTTGTTGGTATCCTAGTGTACCAGTAGAGATGGAGTCAGATGTTGTTGTTGTTGGTATTCTAGTGTACCAGTAGAGATGGAGTCAGATGTTGTTGTTGTTGGTGTTCTACTGTACCAGTAGAGATGGAGTCAGATGCTGTTGTTGGTATTCTAGTGTACCAGTAGAGATGGAGTCAGATGTTGTTGTTGTTGGTGTTCTAGTGTACCAGTAGAGATGGAGAGTCAGATGTTGTTGTTGTTGTTGGTGTTCTAGTGTACCAGTAGAGATGGAGTCAGATGTTGTTGTTGTTGTTGGTGTTCTAGTGTACCAGTAGAGATGGAGTCAGATGTTGTTGTTGTTGGTGGTGTTCTAGTGTACCAGTAGAGATGGAGAGTCAGATGTTGTTGTTGTTGTTGGTGTTCTAGTGTACCAGTAGAGATGGAGTCAGATGTTGTTGTTGGTGTTCTAGTGTACCAGTAGAGATGGAGTCAGATGTTGTTGTTGGTATTCTAGTGTACCAGTAGAGATGGAGTCAGATGTTGTTGTTGGTATTCTAGTGTACCAGTAGAGATGGAGAGTCAGAGGTTGTTGTTGTTGGTGTTCTAGTGTACCAGTAGAGATGGGGTCAGATGTTGTTATTGTTGGTATTCTAGTGTACCAGTAGATATGGAGTCAGATGTTGTTGTTGGTATTCTAGTGTACCAGTAGATATGGAGTCAGATGTTGTTGTTGGTATTCTAGTGTACCAGTAGAGATGGAGAGTCAGATGTTGTTGTTGTTGTTGTTGTTGTTGGTGTTCTAGTGTACCAGTAGAGATGGAGTCAGATGTTGTTGTTGGTGTTCTAGTGTACCAGTAGAGATGGAGTCAGATGTTGTTGTTGGTATTCTAGTGTACCAGTAGAGATGGAGTCAGATGTTGTTGTTGGTATTCTAGTGTACCAGTAGATATGGAGAGTCAGAGGTTGTTGTTGGTGTTAATGTTCTAGTGTACCAGTAGAGATGGAGTCAGATGTTGTTGTTGCTGTTGGTATTCTAGTGTACCAGTAGAGATGGAGTCAGATGTTGTTGTTGTTGGTATTCTAGTGTACCAGTAGAGATGGAGTCAGATGTTGTTGTTGTTGGTGTTCTAGTGTACCAGTAGAGATGGGGTCAGATGTTGTTATTGTTGGTATTCTAGTGTACCAGTAGATATGGAGTCAGATGTTGTTGTTGGTATTCTAGTGTACCAGTAGATATGGAGTCAGATATTCTTGTTGATATTCTAGTGTACCAGTAGAGATGGAGTCAGATGTTGTTGTTGGTGTTCTAGTGTACCAGTAGAGATTGAATCAGATGTTGTTGTTGTTGGTATTCTAGTGTACCAGTAGAGATGGAGTCAGATGTTGTTGTTGTTGGTATTCTAGTGTACCAGTAGAGATGGAGTCAGATGTTGTTGTTGTTGGTGTTCTAGTGTACCAGTAGAGATGGAGTCAGATGTTGTTGTTGTTGGTGTTCTAGTGTACCAGTAGAGATGGGGTCAGATGTTGTTACTGTTGGTATTCTAGTGTACCAGTAGAGATGGAGTCAGATGTTGTTGTTGGTGTTCTAGTGTACCAGTAGAGATGGAGTCAGATGTTGTTGTTGCTGTTGGTATTCTAGTGTACCAGTAGAGATGGAGTCAGATGTTGTTGTTGTTGGTATTCTAGTGTACCAGTATAGATGGAGTCAGATGTTGTTATTGTTGGTATTCTAGTGTACCAGTAGAGATGGAGTCAGATGTTGTTGTTGGTATTCTAGTGTACCAGTAGATATGGAGTCAGATGTTGTTGTTGGTATTCTAGTGTACCAGTAGAGATGGAGTCAGATGTTGTTGTTGGTGTTCTAGTGTACCAGTAGAGATTGAGTCAGATGTTGTTGTTGTTGGTATCCTAGTGTACCAGTAGAGATGGAGTCAGATGTTGTTGTTGTTGGTATTCTAGTGTACCAGTAGAGATGGAGTCAGATGTTGTTGTTGTTGGTGTTCTACTGTACCAGTAGAGATGGAGTCAGATGCTGTTGTTGGTATTCTAGTGTACCAGTAGAGATGGAGTCAGATGTTGTTGTTGTTGGTGTTCTAGTGTACCAGTAGAGATGGAGAGTCAGATGTTGTTGTTGTTGTTGGTGTTCTAGTGTACCAGTAGAGATGGAGTCAGATGTTGTTGTTGGTGGTGTTCTAGTGTACCAGTAAAGATGGAGTCAGATGTTGTTGTTGTTGTTGGTACATTTACATTACATAACAGTCATTTAGCAGACGCTTTTATCCAAAGCGACTAACAATAATTGCATTTAACGTAGGAAGAGCCAATGTACTACTACTTGCCAGAACTCACAAGTGCATCTTCTTTCTAAAACAAACAAGTGACTAAGAGCATAATCTAGTGCTGAAGGCAAAGTGCAAGAATCACAATCTAAAGTACAGTGCAATATAATATAATAAGTGCTTAGGTGGGAGGATTGTTGTAGTACTTCTTGAAGAGATGAGTTTTGAGCCTGCGACGAAAGATGGGCAGCGACTCTGCTGTCCTGACATCAGTGGGCAGCTCATTCCACCACTGCGGGGCCAGGACAGAGAAGAGCCGTGACCGTGTCGATCGACCGCAGGAGCCTCGGAGTGACGGGGCAACCAGTCGCCCTGAGGTAGCAGAGCGTAGTGGTCGGGAGGGGATGTAGGGTTTGACCATGGCCTGGAGGTAGGAGGGGGCTGTTCCTTTCATTGCCCTGTAGGTTAGCACCAGAGTTTTAAACTGGATGCGAGCCGCTACAGGGAGCCAGTGTAGGGAACGGAGGAGGGAAGTTGTGTGGGAGAATTTAGGGTGGTTGAACACCAGGCGAGCAGCAGCTTTCTGGACAAGTTCCAGAGGTTTAATGGCTGACGCCGGTGCCCCCGCGAGGAGGGAGTTGCAGTAGCAGTTGCAGTAGTCTGGTATTCTAGTGTACCAGTAGAGATGGAGTCAGATGTTGTTGTTAGTGTTCTAGTGTACCAGTAGATATGGAGTCAGATGTTGTTGTTGGTATTCTAGTGTACCAGTAGAGATGGAGTCAGATGTTGTTGTTGGTGTTCTAGTGTACCAGTAGAGATGGAGTCAGATGTTGTTGTTGTTGGTATTCTAGTGTACCAGTAGAGATGGAGTCAGATGTTGTTGTTAGTGTTCTAGTGTACCAGTAGATATGGAGTCAGATGTTGTTGTTGGTATTCTAGTGTACCAGTAGAGATGGAGTCAGATGTTGTTGTTGGTGTTCTAGTGTACCAGTAGAGATGGAGTCAGATGTTGTTGTTGGTGGTGTTCTAGTGTACCAGTAGAGATGGAGTCAGATGTTGTTGTTGTTGGTATTCTAGTGTACCAGTAGAGATGGATTCAGATGTTGTTGTTGTTGGTATTCTAGTGTACCAGTAGAGATGGAGTCAGATGTTGTTGTTGGTATTCTAGTGTACCAGTAGAGATGGGGTCAGATGTTGTTATTGTTGGTATTCTAGTGTAACAGTAGATATGGAGTCAGATGTTGTTGTTGGTATTCTAGTGTACCAGTAGATATGGAGTCAGATGTTGTTGTTGGTATTCTAGTGTACCAGTAGAGATGGAGTCAGATGTTGTTGTTGTTGGTATTCTAGTGTACCAGTAGAGATGGATTCAGATGTTGTTGTTGTTGGTATTCTAGTGTACCAGTAGAGATGGAGTCAGATGTTGTTGTTGGTATTCTAGTGTACCAGTAGAGATGGGGTCAGATGTTGTTATTGTTGGTATTCTAGTGTAACAGTAGATATGGAGTCAGATGTTGTTGTTGGTATTCTAGTGTACCAGTAGATATGGAGTCAGATGTTGTTGTTGGTATTCTAGTGTACCAGTAGAGATGGAGTCAGATGTTGTTGTTGGTGTTCTAGTGTACCAGTAGAGATGGAGTCAGATGTTGTTGTTGTTGGTGTTCTAGTGTACCAGTAGAGATGGGGTCAGATGTTGTTGTTGTTGGTATTCTAGTGTACCAGTAGAGATGGAGTCAGATGTTGTTGTTGTTGGTGTTCTAGTGTACCAGTAGAGATGGGGTCAGATGTTGTTACTGTTGGTATTCTAGTGTACCAGTAGATATGGAGTCAGATGTTGTTGTTGTTGTTGTTGTTGGTGTTCTAGTGTACCAGTAGAGATGGAGTCAGATGTTGTTGTTGTTGGTGGTGTTCAAGTGTACCAGTAGAGATGGAGAGTCAGATGTTGTTGTTATTGTTGGTGTTCTAGTGTACCAGTAGAGATGGAGTCAGATGTCGTTGTTGGTGTTCTAGTGTACCAGTATAGATGGAGTCAGATGTTGTTGTTGCTGTTGGTATTCTAGTGTACCAGTAGAGATGGAGTCAGATGTTGTTGTTGTTGGTATTCTAGTGTACCAGTATAGATGGAGTCAGATGTTGTTATTGTTGGTATTCTAGTGTACCAGTAGAGATGGAGTCAGATGTTGTTGTTGGTATTCTAGTGTACCAGTAGATATGGAGTCAGATGTTGTTGTTGGTGTTCTAGTGTACCAGTAGAGATTGAGTCAGCTGTTGTTGTTGTTGGTATCCTAGTGTACCAGTAGAGATGGAGTCAGATGTTGTTGTTGTTGGTATTCTAGTGTACCAGTAGAGATGGAGTCAGATGTTGTTGTTGTTGGTGTTCTACTGTACCAGTAGAGATGGAGTCAGATGCTGTTGTTGGTATTCTAGTGTACCAGTAGAGATGGAGTCAGATGTTGTTGTTGTTGGTGTTCTAGTGTACCAGTAGAGATGGAGAGTCAGATGTTGTTGTTGTTGTTGGTGTTCTAGTGTACCAGTAGAGATGGAGAGTCAGATGTTGTTGTTGTTGTTGGTGTTCTAGTGTACCAGTAGAGATGGAGTCAGATGTTGTTGTTGGTGTTCTAGTGTACCAGTAGAGATGGAGTCAGATGTTGTTGTTGGTATTCTAGTGTACCAGTAGAGATGGAGTCAGATGTTGTTGTTGGTATTCTAGTGTACCAGTAGAGATGGAGAGTCAGAGGTTGTTGTTGGTGTTGGTGTTCTAGTGTACCAGTAGAGATGGAGTCAGATGTTGTTGTTGTTGGTATTCTAGTGTACCAGTAGAGATGGAGTCAGATGTTGTTGTTGTTGGTGTTCTAGTGTACCAGTAGAGATGGGGTCAGATGTTGTTATTGTTGGTATTCTAGTGTACCAGTAGATATGGATTCAGATGTTGTTGTTGGTATTCTAGTGTACCAGTAGATATGGAGTCAGATGTTGTTGTTGTTGGTGGTGTTCTAGTGTACCAGTAGAGATGGAGAGTCAGATGTTGTTGTTGTTGTTGTTGTTGGTGTTCTAGTGTACCAGTAGAGATGGAGTCAGATGTTGTTGTTGGTGTTCTAGTGTACCAGTAGAGATTGAGTCAGATGTTGTTGTTGGTATTCTAGTGTACCAGTAGAGATGGAGTCAGATGTTGTTTTTTGTATTCTAGTGTACCAGTAGAGATGGAGAGTCAGAGGTTGTTGTTGGTGTTAATGTTCTAGTGTACCAGTAGAGATGGAGTCAGATGTTGTTGTTGCTGTTGGTATTCTAGTGTACCAGTAGAGATGGAGTCAGATGTTGTTGTTGTTGGTATTCTAGTGTACCAGTAGAGATGGAGTCAGATGTTGTTGTTGTTGGTGTTCTAGTGTACCAGTAGAGATGGGGTCAGATGTTGTTATTGTTGGTATTCTAGTGTACCAGTAGATATGGAGTCAGATGTTGTTGTTGGTATTCTAGTGTACCAGTAGATATGATGTCAGATATTCTTGTTGATATTCTAGTGTACCAGTAGAGATGGAGTCAGATGTTGTTGTTGGTGTTCTAGTGTACCAGTAGAGATTGAATCAGATGTTGTTGTTGTTGGTATTCTAGTGTACCAGTAGAGATGGAGTCAGATGTTGTTGTTGTTGGTATTCTAGTGTACCAGTAGAGATGGAGTCAGATGTTGTTGTTGTTGGTGTTCTAGTTTACCAGTAGAGATGGAGTCAGATGTTGTTGTTGTTGGTGTTCTAGTGTACCAGTAGAGATGGGGTCAGATGTTGTTACTGTTGGTATTCTAGTGTACCAGTAGAGATGGAGTCAGATGTTGTTGTTGGTGTTCTAGTGTACCAGTAGAGATGGAGTCAGCTGTTGTTGTTGGTGGTATTCTAGTGTACCAGTAGAGATGGAGTCAGATGTTGTTGTTGGTGGTGTTCTAGTGTACCAGTAGAGATGGAGTCAGATGTTGTTATTGTTGGTATTCTAGTGTACCAGTAGATATGGAGTCAGATGTTGTTGTTGGTATTCTAGTGTACCAGTAGATATGGAGTCAGATGTTGTTGTTGTTGGTGGTGTTCTAGTGTACCAGTAGAGATGGAGAGTCAGATGTTGTTGTTGTTGTTGTTGTTGTTGGTGTTCTAGTGTACCAGTAGAGATGGAGTCAGATGTTGTTGTTGGTGTTCTAGTGTACCAGTAGAGATGGAGTCAGATGTTGTTGTTGGTGTTCTAGTGTACCAGTACAGATGGAGTCAGATGCTGTTGTTGGTATTCTAGTGTACCAGTAGAGATGGAGAGTCAGAGGTTGTTGTTGGTGTTAATGTTCTAGTGTACCAGTAGAGATGGAGTCAGATGTTGTTGTTGTTGGTATTCTAGTGTACCAGTAGAGATGGAGTCAGATGTTGTTGTTGTTGGTGTTCTAGTGTACCAGTAGAGATGGGGTCAGATGTTGTTATTGTTGGTATTCTAGTGTACCAGTAGATATGGAGTCAGATGTTGTTGTTGGTATTCTGGTGTACCAGTAGATATGGAGTCAGATATTCTTGTTGATATTCTAGTGTACCAGTAGAGATGGAGTCAGATGTTGTTGTTGGTGTTCTAGTGTACCAGTAGAAATTGAATCAGATGTTGTTGTTGTTGGTATTCTAGTGTACCAGTAGAGATGGAGTCAGATGTTGTTGTTGTTGGTATTCTAGTGTACCAGTAGAGATGGAGTCAGATGTTGTTGTTGTTGGTGTTCTAGTGTACCAGTAGAGATGGAGTCAGATGTTGTTGTTGTTGGTGTTCTAGTGTACCAGTAGAGATGGAGTCAGATGTTGTTGTTGGTATTCTAGTGTACCAGTAGAGATGGAGTCAGATGTTGTTGTTGTTGGTGTTCTAGTGTACCAGTAGAGATGGAGAGTCAGATGTTGTTGTTGTTGGTGGTGTTCTAGTGTACCAGTAGAGATGGAGTCAGATGTTGTTGATGTTGTTGGTGTTCTAGTGTACCAGTAGAGATGGAGTCAGATGTTGTTGTTGGTGTTCTAGTGTACCAGTAAAGATGGAGTCAGATGTTGTTGTTGTTGTTGTTGGTATTCTAGTGAACCAGTAGAGATGGAGTCAGATGTTGTTGTTAGTGTTCTAGTGTACCAGTAGAGATGGAGTCAGATGTTGGTGTTGGTATTCTAGTGTACCAGTAGAGATGGAGTCAGATGTTGTTGTTGGTGTTCTAGTGTACCAGTAGAGATGGAGTCAGATGTTGTTGTTGTTGGTGTTCTAGTGTACCAGTAGAGATGGAGTCAGGTGTTGTTGTTGTTGGTGTTCTAGTGTACCAGTAGAGATGGAGTCAGATGTTGTTGTTGGTGGTGTTCTAGTGTACCAGTAGAGATTGATTCAGATGTTGTTGTTGTTGTTGGTATTCTAGTGTACCAGTAGAGATGGAGTCAGATGTTGTTGTTGGTATTCTAGTGTACCAGTAGAGATGGGGTCAGATGTTGTTATTGTTGGTATTCTAGTGTAACAGTAGATATGGAGTCAGATGTTGTTGTTGGTATTCTAGTGTACCAGTAGATATGGAGTCAGATGTTGTTGTTGGTATTCTAGTGTACCAGTAGAGATGGAGTCAGATGTTGTTGTTGGTGTTCTAGTGTACCAGTAGAGATGGAGTCAGATGTTGTTGTTGGTGTTCTAGTGTACCAGTAGAGATGGAGTCAGATGTTGTTGTTGTTGGTGTTCTAGTGTACCAGTAGAGATGGGGTCAGATGTTGTTGTTGTTGGTATTCTAGTGTACCAGTAGAGATGGAGTCAGATGTTGTTGTTGGTATTCTAGTGTACCAGTAGATATGGAGTCAGATGTTATTGTTGGTATTCTAGTGTACCAGTAGATATGGAGTCAGATGTTGTTGTTGGTATTCTAGTGTACCAGTAGAGATGGAGTCAGATGTTGTTGTTGGTGTTCTAGTGTACCAGTAGAGATGGAGTCAGATGTTGTTGTTGTTGGTGTTCTAGTGTACCAGTAGAGATGGAGTCAGATGTTGTTGTTGTTGGTGTTCTAGTGTACCAGTAGAGATGGAGTCAGATGTTGTTGTTGGTGGTGTTCTAGTGTACCAGTAGAGATGGAGTCAGATGTTGTTGTTGTTGGTATTCTAGTGTACCAGTAGAGATGGATTCAGATGTTGTTGTTGTTGTTGTTGGTATTCTAGTGTACCAGTAGAGATGGAGTCAGATGTTGTTGTTGGTATTCTAGTGTACCAGTAGAGATGGAGAGTCAGATGTTGTTGTTGGTGTTCTAGTGTACCAGTAGAGATGGAGTCAGATGTTGTTGTTGGTATTCTAGTGTACCAGTAGAGATGGGGTCAGATGTTGTTATTGTTGGTATTCTAGTGTAACAGTAGATATGGAGTCAGATGTTGTTGTTGGTATTCTAGTGTACCAGTAGATATGGAGTCAGATGTTGTTGTTGGTATTCTAGTGTACCAGTAGATATGGAGTCAGATGTTGTTGTTGGTATTCTAGTGTACCAGTAGATATGGAGTCAGATGTTGTTGTTGGTATTCTAGTGTACCAGTAGAGATGGAGTCAGATGTTGTTGTTGGTGTTCTAGTGTACCAGTAGAGATGGAGTCAGATGTTGTTGTTGTTGTTGTTCTAGTGTACCAGTAGAGATGGAGTCAGATGTTGTTGTTGTTGGTGTTCTAGTGTACCAGTAGAGATGGAGAGTCAGATGTTGTTGTTGTTGTTGTTCTAGTGTACCAGTAGATATGGAGTCAGATGTTGTTGTTGTTGTTGGTGTTCTAGTGTACCAGTAGAGATGGAGTCAGATGTTGCTGTTGGTGTTCTAGTGTACCAGTAGATATGGAGTCAGATGTTGTTGTTGTTGGTGTTCTAGTGTACCAGTAGAGATGGGGTCAGATGTTGTTACTGTTGGTATTCTAGTGTACCAGTAGATATGGAGTCAGATGTTGTTGTTGGTATTCTAGTGTACCAGTAGATATGGAGTCAGATGTTGTTGTTGGTATTCTAGTGTACCAGTCGATATGGAGTCAGATGTTATTGTTGGTATTCTAGTGTACCAGTAGATATGGAGTCAGATGTTGTTGTTGGTATTCTAGTGTACCAGTAGAGATGGAGTCAGATGTTGTTGTTGGTGTTCTAGTGTACCAGTAGAGATGGAGTCAGATGTTGTTGTTGGTGGTGTTCTAGTGTACCAGTAGAGATGGAGTCAGATGTTGTTGTTGTTGGTGTTCTAGTGTACCAGTAGAGATGGAGTCAGATGTTGTTGTTGGTGGTGTTCTAGTGTACCAGTAGAGATGGAGTCAGATGTTGTTGTTGTTGGTATTCTAGTGCACCAGTAGAGATGGATTCAGATGTTGTTGTTGTTGTTGGTATTCTAGTGTACCAGTAGAGATGGAGAGTTGGATGTTTTTGTTGGTATTCTAGTGTACCAGTAGAGATAGAGTCAGATGTTGTTGTTGTTGGTGTTCTAGTGTACCAGTAGAGATGGAGTCAGATGTTGTTGTTGTTGGTGTTCTAGTGTACCAGTAGAGATGGAGAGTCAGATGTTGTTGTTGTTGTTGTTCTAGTGTACCAGTAGATATGGAGTCAGATGTTGTTGTTGTTGGTGTTCTAGTGTACCAGTAGAGATGGAGTCAGATGTTGTTGTTGTTGGTGGTGTTCAAGTGTACCAGTAGAGATGGAGAGTCAGATGTTGTTGTTATTGTTGGTGTTCTAGTGTACCAGTAGAGATGGAGTCAGATGTTGTTGTTGCTGTTGGTATTCTAGTGTACCAATAGAGATGGAGTCAGATGTTGTTGTTGTTGGTATTCTAGTGTACCAGTAGAGATGGAGTCAGATGTTGTTGTTGGTATTCTAGTGTACCAGTAGAGATGGAATCAGATGTTGTTGTTGGTATTCTAGTGTACCAGTAGAGATGGAGAGTCAGATGTTGTTGTTGGTGTTGGTGTTCTAGTGTACCAGTAGAGATGGAGTCAGATGTTGTTGTTGGTATTCTAGTGTACCAGTAGAGATGGAGTCAGATGTTGTTGTTGCTGTTGGTATTCTAGTGTACCAATAGAGATGGAGTCAGATGTTGTTGTTGTTGGTATTCTAGTGTACCAGTAGAGATGGAGTCAGATGTTGTTGTTGTTGTTGGTGTTCTAGTGTACCAGTAGAGATGGGGTCAGATGTTGTTATTGTTGGTATTCTAGTGTACCAGTAGATATGGAGTCAGATGTTGTTGTTGGTATTCTAGTGTACCAGTAGAGATGGAGTCAGATGTTGTTGTTGGTGTTCTAGTGTACCAGTAGAGATTGAGTCAGATGTTGTTGTTGTTGGTATCCTAGTGTACCAGTAGAGATGGAGTCAGATGTTGTTGTTGTTGGTATTCTAGTGTACCAGTAGAGATGGAGTCAGATGTTGTTGTTGTTGGTGTTCTACTGTACCAGTAGAGATGGAGTCAGATGTTGTTGTTGTTGTTGGTGTTCTAGTGTACCAGTAGAGATGTAGTCAGATGTTGTTGTTGTTGTTGGTGTTCTAGTGTACCAGTAGAGATGGAGAGTCAGATGTTGTTGTTGTTGGTGTTCTAGTGTACCAGTAGAGATGGAGTCAGATGTTGTTGTTGGTGTTCTAGTGTACCAGTAGAGATGGAGTCAGATGTTGTTGTTGTTGGTATTCTAGTGTACCAGTAGAGATGGAGTCAGATGTTGTTGTTGTTGGTATTCTAGTGTACCAGTAGAGGTTGAGTCAGATGTTGTTGTTGGTGTTCTAGTGTACCAGTAGAGATGGGGTCAGATGTTGTTGTTGGTGTTCTAGTGTACCAGTAGAGATGGGGTCAGATGTTGTTATTGTTGGTATTCTAGTGTACCAGTAGAGATGGAGTCAGATGTTGTTGTTGGTGTTCTAGTGTACCAGTAGATATGGAGTCAGATGTTGTTGTTGGTATTCTAGTGTACCAGTAGATATGGAGTCAGATGTTGTTGTTGGTGTTCTAGTGTACCAGTAGAGATGGAGTCAGATGTTGTTGTTTTTGTTGTTGGTGGTGTTCTAGTGTACCAGTAGAGATGGAGTCAGATGTTGTTTTTGGTATTCTAGTGTACCAGTAGAGATGGAATCAGATGTTGTTGTTGGTATTCTAGTGTACCAGTAGAGATGGAGAGTCAGATGTTGTTGTTGGTGTTGGTGTTCTAGTGTACCAGTAGAGATGGAGTCAGATGTTGTTGTTGCTGTTGGTATTCTAGTGTACCAATAGAGATGGAGTCAGATGTTGTTGTTGTTGGTATTCTAGTGTACCAGTAGAGATGGAGTCAGATGTTGTTGTTGTTGTTGGTGTTCTAGTGTACCAGTAGAGATGGGGTCAGATGTTGTTATTGTTGGTATTCTAGTGTACCAGTAGATATGGAGTCAGATGTTGTTGTTGGTATTCTAGTGTACCAGTAGAGATGGAGTCAGATGTTGTTGTTGGTGTTCTAGTGTACCAGTAGAGATTGAGTCAGATGTTGTTGTTGTTGGTATCCTAGTGTACCAGTAGAGATGGAGTCAGATGTTGTTGTTGTTGGTATTCTAGTGTACCAGTAGAGATGGAGTCAGATGTTGTTGTTGTTGGTGTTCTACTGTACCAGTAGAGATGGAGTCAGATGTTGTTGTTGTTGTTGGTGTTCTAGTGTACCAGTAGAGATGGAGTCAGATGTTGTTGTTGTTGTTGGTGTTCTAGTGTACCAGTAGAGATGGAGAGTCAGATGTTGTTGTTGTTGGTGGTGTTCTAGTGTACCAGTAGAGATGGAGAGTCAGATGTTGTTGTTGTTGGTGTTCTAGTGTACCAGTAGAGATGGAGTCAGATGTTGTTGTTGGTGTTCTAGTGTACCAGTAGAGATGGAGTCAGATGTTGTTGTTGTTGGTATTCTAGTGTACCAGTAGAAATGGAGTCAGATGCTGTTGTTGGTATTCTAGTGTACCAGTAGAGATGGAGTCAGATGTTGTTGTTGTTGGTATTCTAGTGTACCAGTAGAGGTTGAGTCAGATGTTGTTGTTGGTGTTCTAGTGTACCAGTAGAGATGGGGTCAGATGTTGTTGTTGGTGTTCTAGTGTACCAGTAGAGATGGGGTCAGATGTTGTTATTGTTGGTATTCTAGTGTACCAGTAGAGATGGAGTCAGATGTTGTTGTTGGTGTTCTAGTGTACCAGTAGATATGGAGTCAGATGTTGTTGTTGGTATTCTAGTGTACCAGTAGATATGGAGTCAGATGTTGTTGTTGGTGTTCTAGTGTACCAGTAGAGATGGAGTCAGATGTTGTTGTTTTTGTTGTTGGTGGTGTTCTAGTGTACCAGTAGAGATGGAGTCAGATGTTGTTTTTGGTATTCTAGTGTACCAGTAGAGATGGAGAGTCAGAGGTTGTTGTTGGTGTTAATGTTCTAGTGTACCAGTAGAGATGGAGTCAGATGTTGTTGTTGGTGTTCTAGTGTACCAGTAGATATGGAGTCAGATGTTGTTGTTGGTATTCTAGTGTACCAGTAGATATGGAGTCAGATGTTGTTGTTGGTGTTCTAGTGTACCAGTAGAGATGGAGTCAGATGTTGTTGTTTTTGTTGTTGGTGGTGTTCTAGTGTACCAGTAGAGATGGAGTCAGATGTTGTTGTTGGTGTTCTAGTGTACCAGTAGAGATGGGGACAGATGTTGTTGTTGTTGGTGTTCTAGTGTACCAGTAGAGATGGAGAGTCAGATGTTGTTGTTGTTGTTGTTCTAGTGTACCAGTAGATATGGAGTCAGATGTTGTTGTTGTTGTTGGTGTTCTAGTGTACCAGTAGAGATGGAGTCAGATGTTGCTGTTGGTGTTCTAGTGTACCAGTAGAGATGGAGTCAGATGTTGTTGTTGGTGTTCTAGTGTACCAGTAGAGATGGAGTCAGATGTTGTTGTTGTTGGTGTTCTAGTGTACCAGTAGAGATGGGGTCAGATGTTGTTACTGTTGGTATTCTAGTGTACCAGTAGATATGGAGTCAGATGTTGTTGTTGGTATTCTAGTGTACCAGTAGATATGGAGTCAGATGTTATTGTTGGTATTCTAGTGTACCAGTAGATATGGAGTCAGATGTTGTTGTTGGTATTCTAGTGTACCAGTAGAGATGGAGTCAGATGTTGTTGTTGGTGTTCTAGTGTACCAGTAGAGATGGAGTCAGATGTTGTTGTTGGTGGTGTTCTAGTGTACCAGTAGAGATGGAGTCAGATGTTGTTGTTGTTGGTGTTCTAGTGTACCAGTAGAGATGGAGTCAGATGTTGTTGTTGGTGGTGTTCTAGTGTACCAGTAGAGATGGAGTCAGATGTTGTTGTTGGTGTTCTAGTGTACCAGTAGATATGGAGTCAAATGTTGTTGTTGGTGTTCTAGTGTACCAGTAGATATGGAGTCAGATGTTGTTGTTGTTGGTGGTGTTCTAGTGTACCAGTAGAGATGGAGAGTCAGATGTTGTTGATGTTGTTGTTGGTATTCTAGTGTACCAGTATAGATGGAGAGTTGGATGTTTTTGTTGGTATTCTAGTGTACCAGTAGAGATAGAGTCAGATGTTGTTGTTGTTGGTGTTCTAGTGTACCAGTAGAGATGGAGTCAGATGTTGTTGTTGTTGGTGTTCTAGTGTACCAGTAGAGATGGAGAGTCAGATGTTGTTGTTGTTGTTGTTCTAGTGTACCAGTAGATATGGAGTCAGATGTTGTTGTTGTTGGTGTTCTAGTGTACCAGTAGAGATGGAGTCAGATGTTGTTGTTGTTGGTGGTGTTCAAGTGTACCAGTAGAGATGGAGAGTCAGATGTTGTTGTTATTGTTGGTGTTCTAGTGTACCAGTAGAGATGGAGTCAGATGTTTTTGTTGGTATTCTAGTGTACCAGTAGAGATGGAATCAGATGTTGTTGTTGGTATTCTAGTGTACCAGTAGAGATGGAGAGTCAGATGTTGTTGTTGGTGTTGGTGTTCTAGTGTACCAGTAGAGATGGAGTCAGATGTTGTTGTTGTTGGTGTTCTAGTGTACCAGTAGAGATGGGGTCAGATGTTGTTACTGTTGGTATTCTAGTGTACCAGTAGATATGGAGTCAGATGTTGTTGTTGGTATTCTAGTGTACCAGTAGATATGGAGTCAGATGTTGTTGTTGGTATTCTAGTGTACCAGTAGATATGGAGTCAGATGTTATTGTTGGTATTCTAGTGTACCAGTAGATATGGAGTCAGATGTTGTTGTTGGTATTCTAGTGTACCAGTAGAGATGGAGTCAGATGTTGTTGTTGGTGTTCTAGTGTACCAGTAGAGATGGAGTCAGATGTTGTTGTTGGTGGTGTTCTAGTGTACCAGTAGAGGTTGAGTCAGATGTTGTTGTTGGTGTTCTAGTGTACCAGTAGAGATGGGGTCAGATGTTGTTATTGTTGGTATTCTAGTGTACCAGTAGATATGGAGTCAGATGTTGTTGTTGGTATTCTAGTGTACCAGTAGATATGGAGTCAGATGTTGTTGTTGTTGGTGGTGTTCTAGTGTACCAGTAGAGATGGAGAGTCAGATGTTGTTGTTTTTGTTGTTGGTGGTGTTCTAGTGTACCAGTAGAGATGGAGTCAGATGTTGTTGTTGGTGTTCTAGTGTACCAGTAGAGATGGAGTCAGATGTTGTTGTTGGTATTCTAGTGTACCAGTAGAGATGGAGTCAGATGTTGTTGTTGGTATTCTAGTGTACCAGTAGAGATGGAGAGTCAGAGGTTGTTGTTGGTGTTAATGTTCTAGTGTACCAGTAGAGATGGAGTCAGATGTTGTTGTTGCTGTTGGTATTCTAGTGTACCAGTAGATATGGAGTCAGATGTTGTTGTTGGTATTCTAGTGTACCAGTAGATATGGAGTCAGATGTTGTTGTTGGTATTCTAGTGTACCAGTAGATATGGAGTCAGATGTTATTGTTGGTATTCTAGTGTACCAGTAGATATGGAGTCAGATGTTGTTGTTGGTATTCTAGTGTACCAGTAGAGATGGAGTCAGATGTTGTTGTTGGTGTTCTAGTGTACCAGTAGAGATGGAGTCAGATGTTGTTGTTGGTGGTGTTCTAGTGTACCAGTAGAGGTTGAGTCAGATGTTGTTGTTGGTGTTCTAGTGTACCAGTAGAGATGGGGTCAGATGTTGTTATTGTTGGTATTCTAGTGTACCAGTAGATATGGAGTCAGATGTTGTTGTTGGTATTCTAGTGTACCAGTAGATATGGAGTCAGATGTTGTTGTTGTTGGTGGTGTTCTAGTGTACCAGTAGAGATGGAGAGTCAGATGTTGTTGTTTTTGTTGTTGGTGGTGTTCTAGTGTACCAGTAGAGATGGAGTCAGATGTTGTTGTTGGTGTTCTAGTGTACCAGTAGAGATGGAGTCAGATGTTGTTGTTGGTATTCTAGTGTACCAGTAGAGATGGAGTCAGATGTTGTTGTTGTTGGTGTTCTAGTGTACCAGTAGAGATGGAGAGTCAGATGTTGTTGTTGTTGTTGTTCTAGTGTACCAGTAGATATGGAGTCAGATGTTGTTGTTGGTGTTCTAGTGTACCAGTAGAGATGGAGTCAGATGTTGCTGTTGGTGTTCTAGTGTACCAGTAGAGATGGAGTCAGATGTTGTTGTTGGTGTTCTAGTGTACCAGTAGAGATGGAGTCAGATGTTGTTGTTGTTGGTGTTCTAGTGTACCAGTAGAGATGGGGTCAGATGTTGTTACTGTTGGTATTCTAGTGTACCAGTAGATATGGAGTCAGATGTTGTTGTTGGTATTCTAGTGTACCAGTAGAGATGGAGTCAGATGTTGTTGTTGGTATTCTAGTGTACCAGTAGAGATGGAGTCAGATGTTGTTATTGTTGGTGTTCTAGTGTACCAGTAGATATGGAGTCAGATGTTGTTGTTGGTATTCTAGTGTACCAGTAGATATGGAGTCAGATGTTATTGTTGGTATTCTAGTGTACCAGTAGATATGGAGTCAGATGTTGTTGTTGGTATTCTAGTGTACCAGTAGAGATGGAGTCAGATGTTGTTGTTGGTGTTCTAGTGTACCAGTAGAGATGGAGTCAGATGTTGTTGTTGGTGGTGTTCTAGTGTACCAGTAGAGATGGAGTCAGATGTTGTTGTTGTTGGTGTTCTAGTGTACCAGTAGAGATGGAGTCAGATGTTGTTGTTGGTGGTGTTCTAGTGTACCAGTAGAGATGGAGTCAGATGTTGTTGTTGTTGGTATTCTAGTGCACCAGTAGAGATGGATTCAGATGTTGTTGTTGTTGTTGGTATTCTAGTGTACCAGTAGAGATGGAGAGTTGGATGTTTTTGTTGGTATTCTAGTGTACCAGTAGAGATAGAGTCAGATGTTGTTGTTGTTGGTGTTCTAGTGTACCAGTAGAGATGTAGTCAGATGTTGTTGTTGTTGGTGTTCTAGTGTACCAGTAGAGATGGAGAGTCAGATGTTGTTGTTGTTGTTGTTCTAGTGTACCAGTAGATATGGAGTCAGATGTTGTTGTTGTTGGTGTTCTAGTGTACCAGTAGAGATGGAGTCAGATGTTGTTGTTGTTGGTGGTGTTCAAGTGTACCAGTAGAGATGGAGAGTCAGATGTTGTTGTTATTGTTGGTGTTCTAGTGTACCAGTAGAGATGGAGTCAGATGTTGTTGTTGGTATTCTAGTGTACCAGTAGAGATGGAATCAGATGTTGTTGTTGGTATTCTAGTGTACCAGTAGAGATGGAGAGTCAGATGTTGTTGTTGGTGTTGGTGTTCTAGTGTACCAGTAGAGATGGAGTCAGATGTTGTTGTTGTTGGTGTTCTAGTGTACCAGTAGAGATGGGGTCAGATGTTGTTACTGTTGGTATTCTAGTGTACCAGTAGATATGGAGTCAGATGTTGTTGTTGGTATTCTAGTGTACCAGTAGATATGGAGTCAGATGTTGTTGTTGGTATTCTAGTGTACCAGTAGATATGGAGTCAGATGTTATTGTTGGTATTCTAGTGTACCAGTAGATATGGAGTCAGATGTTGTTGTTGGTATTCTAGTGTACCAGTAGATATGGAGTCAGATGTTGGTGTTGGTGTTCTAGTGTACCAGTAGAGATGGAGTCAGATGTTGTTGTTGGTGTTCTAGTGTACCAGTAGAGATGGAGTCAGATGTTGTTGTTAGTGTTCTAGTGTACCAGTAGAGATGGAGTCAGATGTTGGTGTTGGTGTTCTAGTGTACCAGTAGAGATGGAGTCAGATGTTGTTGTTGGTGTTCTAGTGTACCAGTAGAGATGGAGTCAGATGTTGTTGTTGGTGGTGTTCTAGTGTACCAGTAGAGATGGAGTCAGATGTTGTTGTTGTTGGTGTTCTAGTGCACCAGTAGAGATGGATTCAGATGTTGTTGTTGTTGTTGGTATTCTAGTGTACCAGTAGAGATGGAGAGTTGGATGTTTTTGTTGGTATTCTAGTGTACCAGTAGAAATAGAGTCAGATGTTGTTGTTGTTGGTGTTCTAGTGTACCAGTAGAGATGGAGTCAGATGTTGTTGTTGTTGGTGTTCTAGTGTACCAGTAGAGATGGAGAGTCAGATGTTGTTGTTGTTGTTGTTCTAGTGTACCAGTAGATATGGAGTCAGATGTTGTTGTTGTTGGTGTTCTAGTGTACCAGTAGAGATGGAGTCAGATGTTGTTGTTGTTGGTGTTCTAGTGTACCAGTAGAGATGGAGAGTCAGATGTTGTTGTTGTTGTTGTTCTAGTGTACCAGTAGATATGGAGTCAGATGTTGTTGTTGTTGGTATTCTAGTGTACCAGTAGAGATGGAGAGTCAGATGTTGTTGTTATTGTTGGTGTTCTAGTGTACCAGTAGAGATGGAATCAGATGTTGTTGTTGGTATTCTAGTGTACCAGTAGAGATGGAATCAGATGTTGTTGTTGGTATTCTAGTGTACCAGTAGAGATGGAGAGTCAGATGTTGTTGTTGGTGTTGGTGTTCTAGTGTACCAGTAGAGATGGAGTCAGATGTTGTTGTTGTTGGTGTTCTAGTGTACCAGTAGAGATGGAGTCAGATGTTGTTGTTGGTATTCTAGTGTACCAATAGAGATGGAGTCAGATGTTGTTGTTGTTGGTATTCTAGTGTACCAGTAGAGATGGAGTCAGATGTTGTTGTTGTTGTTGGTGTTCTAGTGTACCAGTAGAGATGGGGTCAGATGTTGTTATTGTTGGTATTCTAGTGTACCAGTAGATATGGAGTCAGATGT
Source organism: Borostomias antarcticus (assembly GCF_949987555.1). NCBI lineage: Eukaryota > Metazoa > Chordata > Actinopteri > Stomiiformes > Stomiidae > Borostomias > Borostomias antarcticus. Next base: position 142,616 of record NW_028175882.1, read on the forward strand.
TGTTGTTGGTATTCTAGTGTACCAGTAGAGATGGAGTCAGATGTTGTTGTTGGTGTTCTAGTGTACCAGTAGAGATTGAGTCAGATGTTGTTGGTATCCTAGTGTACCAGTAGAGATGGAGTCAGATGTTGTTGTTGTTGGTATTCTAGTGTACCAGTAGAGATGGAGTCAGATGTTGTTGTTGTTGGTGTTCTACTGTACCAGTAGAGATGGAGTCAGATGCTATTGTTGGTATTCTAGTGTACCAGTAGAGATGGAGTCAGATGTTGTTGTTGTTGGTGGTGTTCTAGTGTACCAGTAGAGATGGAGAGTCAGATGTTGTTGTTGTTGGTGTTCTAGTGTACCAGTAGAGATGGAGAGTCAGATGTTGTTGTTGTTGGTGGTGTTCTAGTGTACCAGTAGAGATGGAGAGTCAGATGTTGTTGTTGTTGGTGTTCTAGTGTACCAGTAGAGATGGAGTCAGATGTTGTTGTTGGTGTTCTAGTGTACCAGTAGAGGTGGAGTCAGATGTTGTTGTTGGTATTCTAGTGTACCAGTAGAGATGGAGTCAGATGTTGTTGTTGGTATTCTAGTGTACCAGTAGAGATGGAGTCAGATGTTGTTTTTGGTATTCTAGTGTACCAGTAGAGATGGAGAGTCAGAGGTTGTTGTTGGTGTTAATGTTCTAGTGTACCAGTAGAGATGGAGTCAGATGCTATTGTTGGTATTCTAGTGTACCAGTAGAGATGGAGTCAGATGTTGTTGTTGTTGGTGTTCTAGTGTACCAGTAGAGATGGAGAGTCAGATGTTGTTGTTGTTGTTGTTGGTGTTCTAGTGTACCAGTAGAGATGGAGTCAGATGTTGTTGTTGTTGTTGGTGTTCTAGTGTACCAGTAGAGATGGAGAGTCAGATGTTGTTGTTGTTGGTGGTGTTCTAGTGTACCAGTAGAGATGGAGAGTCAGATGTTGTTGTTGTTGGTGTTCTAGTGTACCAGTAGAGATGGAGTCAGATGTTGTTGTTGGTGTTCTAGTGTACCAGTAGAGGTGGAGTCAGATGTTGTTGTTGGTATTCTAGTGTACCAGTAGAGATGGAGTCAGATGTTGTTGTTGGTATTCTAGTGTACCAGTAGAGATGGAGAGTCAGAGGTTGTTGTTGGTGTTCTAGTGTACCAGTAGAGATGGAGTCAGATGTTGTTGTTGTTGTTGGTGTTCTAGTGTACCAGTAGAGATGGAGTCAGATGTTGTTGTTGCTGTTGTTATTCTAGTTTACCAGGGGCCTCATTTATCAAAGAGCGTGTAAATTCTGGTGTAAAAGAGGGCGTACGACGAAAACGCGGAAAATGCACAATGTAGCGTACGACGAGAATATTTACACGCTTTTCGGATCTATCAAAAAGGTTGTATGCCCTTTTCTGCACGAGAAATCCAAGACAGGCGGAGAATAGAGCGTACGCGCACGCGCCCCGTGTTCCGCCCTCTCCACGCCCAAATCCAACCATATATGGTCAAAACTATGACAGCGTGTCGGGGATACCCCGGAAGGAACCGACATAATATAGCGTGGAGCATTAGGACAGACAAACGCGGAAAGAAGATAAACTTTTCGGAGACGGAGGTGCATGTGCTTGTTGGTGAGGTCCACGCGAGGAAAGAACATCATCTTCGGAAGGTAAGCTATTTGTACGAGCCTACATTTGTCTGATTGCTCCTAGTTTAGGTAGCCTACTGTATGTTCGTGCATCCTGTATTTGGCGTAGGCTACACGGACATGCTGTATTATGTGTGAGGAAAGCAAACATCCCACACATTCTGTGGTAGGCTATGATTGATTTAGGACCAAAAACAGGGAACGATAACACAGATGACCACTTCATAATGTTAGACCACATGAAACATTTTCCCCTCTGGGAAATGTAGACTCTCATCTAAATCACCCGGTAAATCACACTTAAGCATTTATTTGGCTGCCAACAGAAAAACATATCAATTGAATATGGCTACACAATAAAATGTTTAATGCATAATCAAGTTAACAGACAAACTCAAAGAAAATGACTGAAATTGTTTCTCCAGACTCTGACGTGGGGTGGGACTCAGAGGAGGGGGAGTCTGCAGTGGTCCTTGACCTGACGGTCGTGCCCCCGCCGGTTGCAGCCTCTACATCCAGCGCACCGGCCTCCACCTCCAGTGCCATCTCCAGCGCCTCCGTCTCCGTCTCCACCGCCCACGCCTCCACCTCCGGCTGCCAGCGTCCCTGCCTCAAGGTTCCCTGAGGGCTGGGCTTCCTATCAGACGCTGTGCTGGAGGCTCATGACCCTAGAGGCCCAGAGGGAAATGGCAGAAGGGATTGGGGCAGTTGTGGGGCAGTTGTGCAGCAGTTGGTGGAGGTCACCACACTACACCACCAGAGCCAACAGGACATCCTCACTGCACTTCATTCCCTCACACATGCTGTCACGGACCTCACACTGTCACTCACTACCACACTCACGGACCTCACACAGTCACTCACTACCACACTCACGGACCTCACACAGTCACTCACTACCACACTCACGGACCTCACACAGTCACTCACTACCACACTCACGGACCTCACACAGTCACTCACTACCACACTCACGGACCTCACACATTCACTCACAAACGCACTCACACACCTCACACAGTCACCCACCAACAGACAATAAAATGGTAGAAATGTGAACCTTACTTGTTTGTGTCTTCATAGCTGGCGCATGACCTCAGTGTGGGCCCTTTGGCCCCGCTGGTAAACCTCATGACGGGGAGGGGGCTGAGGGCTTGGGTCCTCATTTTGTGGTGGGGTCTTGACTGGTTCTCATTCTTATCAGCTTTGAATATACATCTTGGCAAACATAACAGAATGATGTACAAGGAGGGGACAGATACCTAGTGAAATGACTATTGGTTGCTAGTAAAAAGACAATAATGAGGGCTTGGTATAAGGTGGAACCCCCAACCAAGGAGCAGTGGTGGGTGTTGTGGAGGAGATTTATGAGATTTATTTATGCATTGAGGATGCAGGAAGGAAAGTTAGAAGGGAGATGGGAAAAATGGATGGATTATAGAAGGAAGTGTGATGATACCACTAGTATTAAAATTGTCATATTTGAGTAAGAAAAAAAAGCTGCATGGATGGAAGTACCCATAAGCTGTTATTGTAAGTTTTTATGTTTTATGGTATTGTCGTTGTATGGATGGAAAATGCTAATAAAGATTAAAGTAAAAAAGACAAAGAATATGTATCTTGGCTATGCACACAGCAACAAGCCAGCCGTCACGCGCAGCGCCTGAACTTGCTTCCTGCTTTCAGACAGTGCAGACGCTTCTGCTGCTTGCTCTCGCCTTTGTTTGCATTTTCTGCATTTTTCAGCTGATATTGTTGCTTTTCTTCCATAAGAAACTGTGAGCAGTGGCTCCTGGATCCTTTAAAGACTCTTATATATATTTTATTTTTTTTTAGAAGATTTAGTTGCCATATTTCAACGTCTTTATCATCTCCTCACGATAACGTGAGCACGGCAGCAAGATGCCCCCTCTCACTGCAGATGACTTCCACAAACTTCTGCAGAAGATTACAGTGCTGGAAACAAAAATGAACCGGTTAGAGATGAGTGTGGACGTCAATGGACTAACTGGGAACGACACCACCTTACCATGGATTCAAAAGAGTACCAGACAAGAGCATGCTAACACACCACTAATTAACACCAAGGAGACTACCAAGAAACAGGAGAGCCATGTACTGGGCACTAAACCTACAAACCCTCCCTGGAACTCTCTTGGTGCAAAGCCTAAGAGAAATTCACCTCCCAGGGAAAAGGGAGAACAAGGCAGAGACCCGTCCCTGGAGAACTATGAGACTGACTGGCCTGCATTATCATCCAGGCAGAGTGCCTCTTCAACCCCTGTCCCTAGAAGGACACCGCCGTGGACAACCGCAAAAGGGAGAACCAGAAACAGATCTCGCCGACAATCAACCATACAACTGGAGAACAAATTTGCCCCACTGTCTGATGACCTGGATCACATCTCTTCTTCACACAGCAGGGTAAGGACTGAGAGTAAACCAGAAAGTAAAAGGCTACCGACTGGGCCTCAAACTCTGATTGTGGGTGACTTTACTGTAAAAGATGTAAGAAGCATGTGCGGTGAAAGCACCAAAATACTCTGCTTTCCCAAGGATACGGTTGCTGACATGACAAAAAAACTCTTGCATATCGGGGTTACACATCCAACTGTGGAAAACATCATTGTGCACGTCGGAACAAATGACGTTGCGCAACAGCAGTCGGAAGTTCTTAAACGAGACTTTATTGATCTGCTGAACACAGTCAGCTCTCTGAAAGCGGAGGTGTTTATCAGCGGCCCTCTACCACCAGTCAGAAGAGGGGTTGAGAGATTCAGCAGACTGTTGGCACTGAACACATGGCTCTCAACTGCCTGTACCACTCACTCAGTGCGCTACATTGACAATTTTCCATTTTTTTGGGAACGATACCATCTTTTTCAGAGAAATGGACTCTGCCTTAACAGGTCAGGAGTAAAACTGTTTATCTCCAATCTGTTCTATTCTCTGCGTCATCCATCTGCTCCCTCTGCCATGGTCAAGGACAAGAGACAAGAAATACCAAAACAGAAGGAAGACATATCACAACATGGCAGAAACCTTGAAGAGCTGTTGCTTCAACAAAACTCTGATTATGGGAGACACCCGCGCCAGGAAGAAGAATCTTCACACCACACCCCATCGACAACAACCCAACGATGCCCCTCCCCTCCTCCACCACGCTCACCAATCAAGGGCCTCATCAAAGCTGCCACACTGAAGCTCAGCCAAATTGATGAGCTACTGCAAGAGGGGAAGTCTCTCACTCCCCCCCTCCCACTAGCACTCACCAGCGAGGATCCACCCCCCCAAGAGCGGGAGTCTCTCACTCCCCCCCTCCCACTAGCACTCACCAGTGAGGATCCACCCCCTCCACCCCCCCAAGAGCGGGAGTCTCTCACTCCCCCCCTCCCACTAGCACTCACCAGCGAGGATCCACCCCCCCAAGAGCGGGAGTCTCTCACTCCCCCCCTCCCACTAGCACTCACCAGCGAGGATCCACCCCCCCAAGAGGGGGAGTCTCTCACTTGCTTCCTCTCACCGGCATCCAGCAAGCACCTTCACGCGCTGTATTACGCGCTCCCAACCGCCCTTACCCCCTGCCGGGCCCAGCCTGATAAAGGCACAGCACATTCAGTTACTTGTTTACCAAATACAGCAAGCTCTAACTGATATGTACTGGGTCCAGGCTACAAGGCTAATGGCACTCATGACCCCTTCCAGGACAAGCCAGGACCCAACGTGATGGTATCTTCCTCAATTCCTGTCTTGATAGGTAATAGAAAATCAATGGTGAATCTGCTAAGTAACAGGAAACACTCAACCGGCTCTACAAATGTATCAAATTTAGTATCTATTCCTCGTCAGCCACAAACTATCACAAAGAAATGTGCAGATAATACCCTCAGCACACTAAACTTAGCTTTATTAAATGTCAGATCTTTAACAGGAAAGACATTTTTAATCAATGATTTTATCACCAACCACAATCTTGATCTTATGTTTTTAACTGAAACTTGGCTAGACCACGGTAACAGTGCAGCTGTTCTTATTGAGTCAACTCCTCCCAACTTCAGCTTTATGAGCGAGGCTAGAGTGCATAAGAAAGGAGGTGGAGTAGCCATCTTGTTTAATGACTCCCTCCAATGTAAGCAGATGTGTTATGGACATTTTGGTTCCTTTGAATATGTGGCTCTTCAGTTGAATTCCTCTTCCCGAGCGTTATTTCTAAACATCTACAGGCCACCCAAATACTGTCCAAACTTCTTTGATGACTTTGCTGAACTGTTGTCTACTGTCTGCATTGACTTTGACTGTGTGGTTATTGTTGGTGATTTTAACATCCATGTTGACAACCCTCAGGGCAGAGGGACAAAAGAGCTAGGTTGTGTCCTTGATAACTATGGACTGACTCAGCATGTGACGGAGCCCACACACAACAAGGGGCACACTCTGGACTTAATCATCACCAAAGGTCTGAATATTTCTAAGGTTCAGGTGTCTGATGTTGCGCTCTCTGATCATTCCTGTGTTTTCTTTGAGAGTACTATCTCCATGCACACAAATTCTCAATCAGAGGTTATCTCAAAACGGCACATCACTGAAAACACCAGTGAGATATTTACTCAGGCTTTCTCGTCCACACCTGCCCTCTATATGGCCTCAGTCAACGAGCTTGTAGATAATTTCAATGTTAAAATTACAAATATTATTGATGCCGTTGCGCCCACTAAGGTGAAGGTGGTCTCTGGTAAGAGAAGATCTCCATGGAGAAACGCCATGCTGGTCAGAATAGAAAAGAGAGAGTGTCGAAAATCTGAACGCAGATGGCGAAAAACAAATCTCCATGTTCATTATGACATCTATAAAGACAGACTTCGCATTTATAATATGGAGCTGAGAAATGCACGACAGACCTTCTTTTCTGACATCATCACCAAAAACCATAACAATGCGCGTGCTTTGTTTGCCACTGTTGATAGGCTGACAAACCCTCCTGTGTCAGTAGCCTCTGAACTTCTATCCACCAGGGCCTGCAATGAATTTGCCTCATTCTTCACTGACAAAATTCAGAAAATTAGACAAGCAGTTAGTGCCTCCATTCCAGGTACAGGACATGTGTCGTCACAGTGTCCACTTAAAATCAATAATTGTACCATGACACAATTTAATCCGATCAACCATAAAACCCTGGGGGACACTATACAACATCTGAAATCCTCCACCTGTTGCCTTGATGTTCTACCTACAGACTTCTTCAAAACTGTATCCAACTGCATGGCCTCTGATTTACTACAAATTGTAAACACATCTCTTCTTTCAGGTGTGTTCCCACATACCCTGAAAACTGCAGTCATCAAGCCACTCTTAAAAAAGAATAATCTAGACAACTCACAAATGAACAATTATAGGCCCATATCAAACCTCCCATTTCTAAGCAAAATAATTGAAAAGGTTGTTTTCCAACAACTGAATAACTTCCTGGCACTAAGTAATGGCTTTGATGTCTTCCAGTCAGGATTTCGACCACACCACAGCACTGAGACTGCTCTAATTAAGGTATTTAATGACATCCATTTAAACACAGATAATGGCAAAATCTCAGTCTTAGTATTACTGGATCTCAGCGCTGCGTTCGACACGGTAGACCACAACATACTACTAGGCCGACTGGAAAATTGGTTGGGAATTTCTGGTACAGTGTTAGATTGGTTTGAATCCTACTTAAAGGACAGGGATTATTTTGTGTCTATAGGCAATTACAAATCTGAGCTGACAAAAATGACCTGTGGAGTTCCCCAAGGCTCCATCCTGGGGCCTCTTCTGTTCAACATTTACATGCTCCCACTAACTCAAATTATGGAAAACAACAAAATATGTTACCATAGCTATGCAGATGACACACAAATTTATATCACTATATCACCAGGAGACTATAATCCCATACAAGCGCTGAGTAAGTGCATTCAACAAATCAATGATTGGATGTGCCAGAACTTTCTCCAACTAAACAAAAATAAAACTGAAGTAATTGTCTTTGGAGCCAAAGAAGAACGATTAAAAGTCAGTGCTCAACTTCAATCAGTAATGCTAAAAACCACAAACGAAGCCAGAAATCTTGGTGTAGTCATGGACTCAGACCTGAATTTCAACAGCCACATTAAATCAATTACAAAGTCAGCCTACTATCACCTGAAGAATATATCAAGGATCAAAGGATTTATGTCCCAGAAGGATTTGGAAAAACTTGTCCATGCGTTTATCTTCAGTAGACTCGACTACTGTAACGGCATGTATACAGGTCTCTCTAAAAAATCGATCAGACAGCTGCAGCTGATTCAGAACGCTGCTGCTCGAGTCCTCACTAAGACTAAGAAAGTGGAGCATATCACACCAGTACTAAGGTCTTTACACTGGCTTCCTGTCTGTCAAAGAATTGACTTTAAAATACTGCTGTTGGTTTATAAAGCACTGAATGGTCTAGGGCCAAAATATATTTCTGATCTGCTCATATGCTATGAACCATCCAGACCCCTCAGGTCATCTGGCACAGGTCTGCTTTCTGTCCCCAGAGTTAAAACAAAACATGGAGAAGCAGCATTCAGTTTTTATGCTCCACATATCTGGAACAAACTTCCAGAAAACTGCAGGTCTGCTGCAACTCTTGGTTCTTTTAAAACAAGCCTTAAGACTTTTCTTTTTGCCACTGCTTTCTAAGAGGAGCTATGTTTATCAGTATACTGCACTGTAACTTTTATTCCTGTATTCTATTTGTCCTGCTTTTTGTTTAAATGTCTATAATGACTTGCTTTTTGTTAGACGTCCTGGTTAGACGTCCTGGTTAGACGTCCTGGTTGGACGTCCTGGTTAGACTTCCTGGTTAGACGTCCTGGTTAGACGTCCTGGTTAGACTTCCTGGTTAGACTTCCTGGTTGGACTTCCTGGTTAGACGTCCTGGTTAGACGTCCTGGTTAGACGTCCTGGTTAGACTTCCTGGTTGGACTTCCTGGTTAGACGTCCTGGTTAGACGTCCTGGTTAGACGTCCTGGTTAGACTTCCTGGTTAGACTTCCTGGTTAGACTTAATGGTTAGACTTCCTGGTTAGACTTCCTGGTTAGACTTCCTGGTTAGACTTCCTGGTTAGACGTGCACTCAGTCAGTCAGTTTACTTGAAGTTGAGAGACTAGAGGGCAACCGGGGAAACTAGCAATGAATGAGTCCGTCACGTGTGTGCGTTAGTGATCAGTCACATGTGTGCGTTAGTGAACAGTCACAGCTGGAGTCACAGTATTTGCAGTGGGCTGTTAATGTCTTACCGTTACTAAAAAAGGGACGATTTGCTTTTCTTTCTTTTCTAAACAAATGTCCTCTTATTCTATTCTATCCTGAGAATGACTATTTTTACTTCATGTTGACTCTTCTGATCTGAGCATATATTTGGATTCTTTCCCTTCTTTGAAGTACCTGATTGTAGAAACTGTTTTAATGCTTTTAATTTGTCCTGCCTTTTGTTTTAAATGTCTATAATGTCTTGCTTCTTGTTTTAATGCTTTTAATGTCTCATGTAAAGCACCTTGAATTGCCCTGTGGCTGAAATGTGCTATATAAATAAACTTGCCTTGCCTTGCCTTGCCTTGCCTCCAGTCTAGCCCTACCCTGCTGTGCGCCCCCTACTAGCACAGTACGTAAAACTGACGGGACACATTGGTGTAATTGTGGTAACTTTGCGACGTCACCAGCAGCGGACCTAGCTGACACCTAGCTGACACTTGCCTTTTCAGTCGCAAAATAACCAAAATAGCCGTCCTCAAGTACACTGTAAGGGAACGTAGCCGCCACTGCTGCTTAAATCCGTAAATACGATGTAATTAAATAACGTGACAATGTGGTTAGATCACAGTCCCAATCTGACTTTATTGGAAATGTGTCACAGTGGGTCAGAACATTTGTAAATTACTTAGGTTTTAAAATACATTTTGAAGTCATACAGTTACAGAATTGTAATAATGAGGAGAAATCCTGCATGTCTGTTTTGTGTGTAATTTCTCATTTACAGTAAATATTAACACTAAAGATTTGCAGTCTAGGCCTAATAAAAATAATGATAAAAAATATGCCTATGAATAAACTCCTAATTTTGCAACCTTAATGTGAGCAATGAACGCTGAGCAGTGAACGTAGAATGCAAAGCATTGGGCTACTTTAGGTGACACAAGAACTAGACAAACAAGTTACACACTCTGTGCCAGTAGGTGGCGGTATGCACATCCGCCACTAAACCCAGCGAAGAAGACACACTTGGAAACTTCCGCTCCGTTTGATACAGAAATGATTGAGAACATGCTGTCTTTGTGTCGACAACACAGATCATGTAAGTACCTCAATTTCAATGTATACATACATACTATGTATTTTGGTATCGTCCCAGTAAAACACCAACGTTATGTGCAAGCTACCCTTTTGTAATGATTATCTATATGCAGATGCTCTTTCCAATGTTGGCTAACTAGCTAGCCAGCTAACGTGATTAGCCTTTTTCTGTACATGGCTAGCTAAGTAGCCTACGTAAAATTACTCTCGCAATTATTGTTAAAACGTTCGCTTTTGTGTAATTGTAGCTTAAATTATAATGTTGGCTTGGCAACGTGAGAATATTTCAGTTGTGTACACTATAACTTTTATGAAGTGTTGTTGTGGGCCATTGTTTCCTAATAACAGGCTCGCGCGAGCTCCTGCACGTTCGTACTGTTTCATCGCTTGGAATAAAATGCGATAAT